>NC_090246.1:56393637-56693637 GCF_037325665.1 Littorina saxatilis | reverse complement strand
CTGTATTTCTTCTCTTCTTCTTCGTTCATAGGCTGAAACTCCCACGTTCACTCATGTTTTTGCACGAGTGGATTTTTACGTGTATGACCGTTTTTACCCCACTATTCAGGCAGCATACGCCGATTTCAGGAGAGGGCACTGTACTCACCAAGGCCAAATTCTCTGCCTGCAGGAAGAGCTCAGTCAGTGCCCGCACCACAGGCTGCTGCATGTTGCTCGACTCGTCGTCCTTGGCCGTCATCTTACTGTACAGGTTCCACAGCGGCCGCAGCAGACTCAGGTCGATGGATGGTCGGGGAGGGGGGCTGGGGTCGAGCGGAGGAGGGAGACTAAAGGGGTGGAGGGGGGCATCGGTGGAGGAGGAGGAAGAAGCCTTTGCCTTGCTGCGCGGCAAACACTCGTGCTGCGTCTTGATGATGCGCAGCAGCAGCTGGATGGCTTTGAGACGCTGCGTGGAGGTCTGCTTGCAGGCCACGTAGGCCAGGCTCCTCCACATGTCACTCAGGGGTAGAGACCTGGTTGCAAAGAAAGCAGAAGTGAAGAATCTACTGTAACTTTGGAGAAATGAAATACATGCAATGCTTTGTCAGTCAAACAACTCCAAAGAGAAGTTTGCTGCAAGAAGAGGGAACATCTCACAAAAGATTGTAAGTATTTTTCAGATTGCTGTCCCTGTATCTAAATTTATGGACTATCATGAACTTCTGCATCACATTGTCTATTATCTGTGAACACACACACAAAAACACACAAAAAAGGATGTACATGCTTTCTCTTGTTGTACCGTTACTTGTTCATGCAAAGAAAAACTCTTGTCTCATCTGAACATATCTATAGGTTTCACCTGTGACAGCAACAAAACACACAAAGCGCACTGTAGTCTTCATGGCACGATCAAAACTTTCCATTCAATCCCAAAATACTCACAGAGCCATAGGAGCGGCAAGAATAGACTCCAGGATTGTGTGTCCAGTCTCAAAGCTGTCACTGATGCCGGCCACAACGGTGAACTTGTAACCCCAGTACGGCACAGAGAAGCCATCACTCTCCATGATGTACTTATAGTAGATTGTGTCCCCTGAAACCAACATGCAAATCAGTTACCAGGGCCGAGGTGCACGAGAAAGTTACCAACCGGGAGGGAGTCAGCCGCGGTGTTGGATTGGTTAAAATTGAGATTTGTTGCGATTTCAACGAATCAGACCCTGTCGTTTATTCTCTCCCGTTTGGGTGGCACCCACTTTCGGTTCATGCACTTCAGCCATGCACGCTACAGCATAAACATAAGATGTTAGATGATCAGTGGCACACCGGCTTGTTCCATTCAATATGTTCTGTCCTTGTTTAACATGCAGATTGATTTTTAGTCTAATTATCTTTTCTGTGTGCCCTTTAAACAAAGCGTTGCCACTTAAAGCAGGTGTCACTTCAGGTGAAGTCACAGAAGAAGTGTAATAATATATTGACCTGGCACCTGGAAGTTGTTCCAGCGTGGTTTGGCACCACTGAAAGCATGCATGTCTTTGGAGAAATCCTCTGAGGTAGAAAACTGCAAGATGTCTGAATCCACTGCAGTGGAACATCTGTTGCAAAAAAACACCCAAACAGACTGTAAATAATTGCTGAATATCAAACACACATAGGAGTCCAAGCGCACAGACATGTAATACATCCACACACAAACTGCTTACGATCTCTCCCTCTCCATAGACATGACATTTTACACGCTACTCTCTTCCTCTCTGGAGAGGGACTACTTTCAATCACATATCTACACATGATGGTGACGAAGGAGGTGGCGGGCAGCTGTAAGCTTCTCAACTGAGTGACCGCTGGTGTTGTTTAGAGCAATTTTCGTATCTCTCCTTACATCACAAACACACATTCAGCAACCCCCCCCCCCACCCCCACCACACACACACACACACTCACACACACACACACACACACACACACACACACACACACACACCCACACACACACACACACTTGCTGTCAAAGGTGATGGTGCAGTTTTGAGCACTTTTTGTATCTCTCTCCTTATCTCACAAACACACATTCCCACAACCCCCCCCCCCCCCCCCCCCCATACACACACAAACACACACTTACTTGCTGTCAAAGGTGATGGTGAGGAAGGAGGCGCCAGGCAGCTGTATCTTCTCCACGGAGTGGCCACTGGTGTAGTTGTGGGCGCTCTCCTTGGTGACAGAGGAAAGTGTCACCTCCTCCATGAACTGGCTGGCTGTGTAGGCGATGGGCACCAGGCTGGCCAGGTCACAGTGCTCTATCACCTTCTCCACCACCTGTATAACAGTAAGGTCAGGTCAGGTCAGGTCATGTAAGTCCTCCGTGAACTGGCTGGTCATGTAGGCGATGCAAGATAAAATACAACCTTGCTGTAAACTCAAAGAAAGGCTGTTATTGTTCAGTACAGAGGCTTGAGACCCACCTTCTTAAAGCAGTCGCGGCTGTCAGCCTTGAAGAGCAGATCCAGCACACAGGGGATCTGCTGCATGTCTTTACAGCCCAGCAAGGCCGCGTTGATGACGGGTCCGTCCCTCGGCCAGTGGGCCAGCAGTCCTGTCAGAACGTGGCGCGTGTACAACACGGCTATGGCCAGGTTGACCTTGGCCAGGTACTCGCGCGATGCATAGCGCCCGTGCTTCTGCAGCTCCTTTTTGAGGAGTTCTGCGCTCTTGTTGCGTCGCTGCTCGCTGATCTCCCCTGCCAGGCGCTGTGAGGGCTGGAACAGGTCCTGGTGTGTCTCGCCTGTCTCCTCGTTGGCGATGCTCGGGCTGCTCAAAATTGTTGCAAAATGCAAAGGTTGTTAGCAATGGTGCATGAATGGTACAGTCGAACCCGCCCTGATAACCACCTCTATATAAGGACCACCTGCCTGCTAAGACCACACCCAAGGATCCCCAACAAGATTTCTTTTTTCTCAATATAATTCATCTTTTCATAGCGACCACTGTTCTAAAATGACCGCTTTTGATCAGTCCAGTTATTGACAGGTCTGACTGCAATAGAATTAATAATTGGGGAATATTCTTAGAAACCAACAATTCAGTAACTCCAGAAATAATCTATGAGCTGCATTCAGAGCTGGCAGAATACATTGGTTTCCAATAACACCTATAAAATTAAATCCTACAAAATTCCAATTAACCAAAATCAGTAACAATGCAGCCAAATCATGGCAAGTTTCCATTTGAAATTGTGGCTGTAGTGCACGTGGAAGCCCGAACACATCTGAGATAGTTCACCTGCAGCGTATAAAACAGTCTGTCTCACCTGCTGGCTCTGTTGGGGTGGTTGGGATGATAGAAGATCCCAGTGTCTATCACCTTCTCCTGTGTCACCGCATCCTTGTCACCGGCCTTTGGGGTGACTGTTTCACCGCTCTTCCTGTACAGATAAAGAAGAAATTGGCATCCATTCTTCTTCTTCTTCAACGTTCAACGGTTGTGTGTTGGCATCCATTGATGATTGACGCAAAGCTATCCTTTAATGATAACAACGAAACCACATTGCAGAAAAGACCTTACCCGTCAAACCATCCAGCTGTCTACTTTCAATACATACAAACATCCATCATCAATTCAATCACCACCATTCATCAGTCAAATTTCAATCAATCAATCAGCTAAACACAGTTCTGATAAAACAGTCAGAACGATTTTAAGTTTGCACATGACCTATCCCCATGACTGTTGCGCCTTTCACAAGAAATCTGTCAAATCAGGTAAGTATGATTCATGAAAATGCTCAAAACCTCTCAGCACTCCTTTTTAAAGCTGCCCAAGTAAGTATACATGATTACACATACAAATACACACAGAAAAGTGAAAACATACCACTTCTCCATAAAGCTGGTTATTTCTGGAGAATGTTCAAAACTGCAACAAATAAAACAAACACAAACAAAATAAATAAAATAAAATAAATAAAACAAACATGTAAGCAACACACAAAAGAGCCAAACCAGGACCCTCGAAAGCAATATCCAAACAGAATATCCTATCAAAGGACAAAAACGGGCAATGTTGTTTTAGAAAAAAAGCATTGGTAACCATAGTCATTCTGAATCTCTTAAAGGTGACCATCATGCTTCCCTTCAATTCAAAGAGATACTCAAAGTGAAAAGACACACACACACACACTCTTACAATAAAATGACTTACTTCTCAATCAAGGCTTTCTTGATGGCTTCCATGTTGCCTTCATTCATTTCATACACCACGTGTAGCACCGACATGGGCACCTTCAGTTCATGGTGCAACGCCTGGTGTTAAACAAATCAAATAAAAGAGTTACATCACACACACACTCACACACACACACACACACTCACACACACACACTCACACTCACACACACACTCACACACTCACACTCACACACACACACACACACACACACACACACACACACACACACACACTCACACTCACACACACACAAACACACACAAACACACACACACACACACACACACACACACACACACACACACACACACACAAACACAACAAGAAGAGCAAACGCTCGATCGAGTCACTTTCGCAGTTCTGAATATTATATGAGGCATCAGATGGACAGGAAGAAATTGCTATTCACAACACAATGAGTCACGTTCACATAAAATTTGAGCCCGGTCACTTTTATAGTTTCCGAGAAAAGCCCAACGTTAAGTTGTGTGTTGCCGAACAGAAAAGGCTAGTTATCTCCCTTGTTTTTCTGATAACGTTCGTAAAAGGCTACAGATGTAAATACTTTGATGTAAAGAATAATCCTACAAAGTTTCAATCACATCCGATGAACTTTGTCAAAGATATAAAATGTCTAATTTTTTCTTTGACGCTGACCTGTGACCTTGAAAAAGGTCAAAGGTCAACGAAACCATCGTTAAAGTGTAGAGGTCATTGGAGGTCACGACTAAACAAAATATGAGCCCGATCGCTTTGATAGTTTCCGAGAAAAGTTTGTCAAAGATATAAAATGTCTAATTTTTCCTTTGACGCTGACCTGTGACCTTGAAAAAGGTCAAAGGTCAACGAAACCATCGTTAAAGTGTAGAGGTCATTGGAGGTCACGACTAAACAAAATATGAGCCCGATCGCTTTGATAGTTTCCGAGAAAAGTCCAACGTTAAGGTGGTGTCTACGGCCGGCCGGCCGGCCGGCCGGCCGGCCGGCCGGACAGACTAACACTGACCGATTACATAGAGTCACTTTTTCTCAAGTGACTCAAAAATGAACATGCAAATGATCATAACAATCTTCAAAAAGGTCTTCCCTCTGGAACTTCGGAGCTCAATTTACCTCAAAGATGGCTTTGGTTTTGGAGTCAGCTTTGGCAAAGACATCTTTTGTCTCCTCTTCATCTTCCCAAGAAGTCGTCGTTGATGACATGGACATGGCCTCTTCATCAAAAAGGTCATCATCTTCGTCATCGTCATCATCATCATCGTCGTTGTCATCGTCATCATTGTCTGAATCGAGAATCTTGATCTCTCTTTCCGGTTTCTTTGGTTCCACCTCCTTCTTGGTGATGATCTTGGGTTTCTTGACAGCTGATGGGGGCTGGTCTTCTGAACTGTACAGGTTGAGGGAGAGAACCTGTGGACGAGTAACATTCGGCTGTGATAGTAAATACTATTTATATTGAACTCTGTGTACTTGCTAAAGGGTTGGGGTGAGAAAGAATCTAATAGGAAGTGTGAAAAGGGGAACAAAACACAACAAGCAAGCCGGTTTGAGGGAGTGCACCAGAGGCCACAACAGTACCACAATTTTTAGTACAATAGACAGCAAGAAACACATGATCATTTACTCCCCTGCAAGAACAATTGAACTTAAAACCAGCACACACATCACTAGCCTGTTCCCTTGCTAGTAGCCATCAACACCAGATAACCAACACACACTCACCTCTAAGCCCTTGAGCAGCCATTGCTGACTGAAGCCTGTGCCTTTGTAGCCATCAACACCAGATAAACAACACACACTCACCTCTAAATCCTTGAGCAGCCATTGCTGACTGAAGCCTGTGCCTTTGTAGCCATCAACACCAGATAAACAACACACACTCACCTCTAAATCCTTGAGCAGCCATTGCTAACTGAAGCCTGTGCCTTTGTAGCCATCAACACCAGATAAACAACACACACTCACCTCTAAGTCCTTGAGCAGCCACTGCTGACTGAAGCCTGTGCCTTTGCTTGCGATGAACACCAGGCTCTGGATGAAGTCGGCACGGAAAATGTCGGGGGAGTTGAAGATGCTGTCGGACTTGAGGAGATTGTGGAACACCTTCAGGGCAAGGGCCAGCACCCACAGGCTTTCCACTGACACCTCTTCACCTGAACACCCATCAACACAGAGGGGAATAAAGTATCAGTTTAGTTCACAATTCTTTATTTCAAAACTATCAGAATAAGCACAGTAGGAATAAGCACAGTAGGAAAGAATTTCAACACTTCAACGTCACAAAGACAGTGTGCAATTCAAGCAATACATAATCCCCGCACAAATACGTTAATAGATAACTCAACCCAAGGTTAGGCACTTGTAATAATCATCCTAATTCAAGGAATATAATAGGCCACCAAAACTTTGAGAAAAGCAGGTCTTAAAAGGAGGGAGTCTTAAAATGGGGGTACATTTACAGAGGTTATGAACAGAAAGTCTGAGAAAACAGGGTCTTAAAAAGGAGGGAGTCTTACATCGGGGGGTCTTAAAAAGGGGGTTCCACTGTATTACAAACATAATTCACACCTGAGTGCAAAGAATTACGTATACTCAGCAACAATGGACAAAACCAGTGAAAATACTGACCAGCACGTATTCTGGACACCGTATCCAAAATGACACTGGTGAACTCGCCCATGTGACTGTCTTCCCACAGTTCCATCACCTCGTTTTGACATGATACGTCCTGGTCTTTCACCTTCAGCACACACAACACAGCCTCGTACATATATATATCTCAAATATAGTTTACCATTGTTAAGTGCTTCATGCTGAAAGCGAAGCACTATATAAATGTACTACTATTATTATTATGAAAGAAAAGGAAACGAGCTAAAAAAAAAAGAATTGCCTTTATCATTAGAACGTGTCCCTGCATGTGAACAATAAAATAATTCATATCCCACCTTTTCTCAGAATAGCATTCAAGTGAAAACTTGCTTAAGAATCTTGACACACTTTCTCATGGAGAACAGTTTTGCTATCATTTGTGAAGGAGGCCTCTGAAGATGAATGTGCTTGCACTGACAGCATGACATGAAGCCTCATACTACACTTCTGCTCAGCCCTTGTACTCTCAACTGGATATGAAACGCATTACTGTTTGATTTAAACACGCGTTAATTCATTTGGGTTGGATATATTACAATCATAGTACACACAAAAACTTAGAAGCAGAAATGCATCTGGTGTAGTTATGAGCGCACACATCCTTTTTTCTGCTTGCTTACCACACCACTCACAACACATCTTCTGTTATGTAAAAGGGACATAGGGGCATAGGGGCACATTTTCTACTGTTGAGAAAAGTGCAGCGTACGATCGATTTTTTTATATTTTTTTTTATGTCCTATTTCTGTACTCTGCAACTGTACAAAAAGGGAAGATAGAAACAGAACAAGGTCATCTGAGCAGAGAGCTGAGACAGAGCTGTGTTAACGTGGCAAAAAGTGTCAGTTGATTTCTTACTAAACATTTACATAGGTGTCAACCTATCATTGGTGTTGCCCTTATATGAGGCCTTCCAAAACCGTATTAGACAGCTCAAGACCTTATAAAATTGTATTGTGCCCACGTGTTGAAAAATGGCTCTTCAGGTCGTAAAATCCAGAGGCACGCACTTTCACATGTTTCCTGCATGGGACACAAAACGAGTAGTCTGGGCCTTCTGATGAAGATTTAATCCATCCAGCGTATGCACCGTTGTTAAAAATTGGGCTCTCCCACTCTTTAAGATGTCGTCCGGATCCACTTTGCGATGTAGTTTTCAGCTTTTTAGCTGGAGGATAACTTTGCGATGCCATGCTTGTTGATCGACGCTTGATAGAATGTACCGGAAACCGGAAGTGATTTATAGGAAGTCAAGTGGAAAAAGAGTCTGAGTATGCGCAATGACAACGTTTGAGAGTCGTCTGCATGAAAGCGTCGATCGTTGTCTCTCAATCTCCATTGTTATCATTCATTTTAACTTTGCTGTAATTTTTTCTTTTCGCCGTATATTCTTCTTTTGCCCGTATAGATTTTCCTATACACCGTATTGGGTAAAAAATGCATTTTTCCCGTACAGCAATACGGCCAAACCGTATAGGTTGACACCTATGCATTTAGGTCTATTAGTGTCATGCCGAAGTGGCAAAGAGACTGTGAATACTGTGCGAGGTCTTACTTTGTGTTTTCCTTATTCAGCAGCTAACTAATTAACATGATGGCTTAATTAGCTTCAATTGGCCCTTGTTGTTAACTTTGTGTTGTGATGGAGATTTTAGCTTTTTCATTGCCGTGCTTCGCTTTAAGAATTGTTCAGTTTCTTTTTCAAATACTGACAGTCTATTTTTGTCCAGATTTACAAAAATGACAGAGGCCATGAATAGGGAATCTGCTAAATTGCTCTTTTTAATTTTAGGATCAATTTGTAGTAGATATATGCAGAACCCATTTAGTCAGACAAAGGAACCGATGTTTTTGTCTCTACCTCTCTTCCTTTTTCTTTGTTCTTCTTTTTACATGTAGTCAAGTTTTGACTAAATGTTTTAACATAGAGGGGGAATCGAAACGAGGGTCGTGGTGTATATGTGTATGTGTGTCTGTGTGTGTGTGTGTGTGTGTGTGTAGAGCGATTCAGAGTAAACTACTGGACCGATCTTTATGAAATTTTACATGAGAGTTCCTGGGCATGATATGCCCAGATGCTTTCTTCATTTTTTCGATAAATGTCTTTGATGACGTCATATCCGGCTTTTTGTAAAAGTTGAGGCGGCACTGTCACACCCTCATTTTTTAATAAAATTAATTGAAATTTTGGCCAAGCAATGTTTGACGAAGGCCGGACTTTGGTATTGCATTTCAGCTTAGAGGCTTAAAAATTAATTGATAATTTTGGTCATTATAAATCTGAAAATTGTAATCAAAATTATTTTTTTATAAAACGATCCAAAAACAATTTCATCTTATTTGTCATTATTTGCCGATTCCAAAAACATATAAATATGTTATATTCGGATTAAAAACAAGCTTTGAAAATTAAAAATATAAAAATTATGATTAAAATTAAATTTCCAAAATCGATTTAAAAACAATTTCATCTTATTCCTTGTCGGTTCCTGATTCCAAAAACATACAGATATATGTTTGGATTAAAAACACGCTCAGAACAAGCGGTGGACAGATGATGCTACGAGTATACGATCTTGCGGAAAAAATGCAGTGCGTTCAGTTTCATTCTGTGAGTTCGACTGAGCTTGACTAAATGTTGTATTTTCGCCTTACGCGACTTGTTTAACTAATACACACACACATGCACGCGCACACGCACTCTCTCACACACACCCATACCTACACACATGCGAACGTATGCATGCACGCACACACACACGCATGCACACACGCATGCACACACACACACACACACACACACGCACACACACATGCACACACGCACACGCACGCACCCACACACACACACACACACACACCCACACCCACACACACACACACAGGTTCACGTACACCCACCCGGCATTCTCTCTCTTAACCAAAGTGTTCCTGCCACAAAAACATATCTGCAGTGAACGAAAATTTGTGGCTGGCCCTTTTAAGACAGGTACCACAGTGTATCTTCATTACTCACAGTGTGTCTCTTACGAGAGTGCAGGTCCACCACCAGAGTCTGGTGTTTGTCCGTGAAGTGTTTGATGACAACGCCTTTCTTCGTCTCCAGTGAGGTGTGGCAGTACTCCACCAGGGTGCCAATGGACAAAACCTGCAAGGGGGAAACAGAGAAATAAAACATGTACACATGTAACAAGAGCAAACCTCTCAACCAAAATTACATACCGCTATGCATAATTATAAACACGCACATTTTCGTTCTAAAAAGGTCAACAAAGAAACAGAGGAATAACCATGTACACAACTAACAAGAGCCAACCTCTCATCTAAAATGATAGGGCGGGGATGTAGCTCAGTCGGTAGCGCGTTGGATTTGTATCCAGTTGGCTGCTGTCAGCGTGAGTTCGTCCCCACGTTCGGCGAGAGATTTATTTCTCAGAGTCAACTTTCTGTGCAGACTCTCCTCGGTGTCCGAACACCCCCCGTGTGTACACGCAAGCACAATCTTTTTTTCTTCTTTATTTGGTGTTTAACGTCGTTTTCAACCACGAAGGTTATATCGCGACGGGAAAAGGGGGGGAGAGGGAATAGAGCCAATTGTCAGTTGTTTTTTGTTCACAAAAGCACTAATCAAACATTTGCTCCAGGGGCTTGAAACGTAGTACAATATTATTACCTTACTGGGAGAATGCAAGTTTCCAGTACAAAGGACTTAAGATTTCTTACATACTGCTTGACTAAAATCTTTACAAAAATTGACTATATTCTATACAAGAAACACATAACAAGGGTAAAAGGAGAAACAGAATCCGTTAGTCGCCTCTTACGACATGCTGGGGAGCATCGGGTAAATTCTTCCCCCTAACCCGCGGGGGGCACGCAAGCACAAGACCAAGTGCGCACGAAAAAGATCCTGCAATCCATGTCAGAGTTCGGTGGGTTATAGAAACACGAAAAATACCCAGCATGCTTCCTCCAAAAACGGCGTATGGCTGCCTAAATGGTGGGGTAAAAAACGGTCATACACATAAAATTCCACTCGTGCAAAAAAAACACACGAGTGTACGTGGGAGTTTCAGCCCACATACGCAGAAGAAGAAGAAGAAGAAGAAGAAACTAAAATGATATACAGGTATGCATAGTTATGAACATGTGCATTTACGTTCTAACAAGAAGGGCAAAGCCCATACGACTCACATGCTTGACCTTGACCTTTACATGACCTTGACCTTCAGGGTCAAGGTCAAATAACTAAACCTAGCAATTCTATCATACACTAAGAACTGCTTTACACATTTTTCCTACCAAAATACATGTGACCTTGACCCAAGGTCAAGGTCATCCAAGGTCATGCAACACAAAGCTGTTAATTCAAGACATAGGAAGTACAATGGTGCTTATTGGCTCTTTCTACCATGAGATATGGTCACTTTTAGTGGTTCACTACCTTATTTTGGTCACATTTCATAAGGGTCAAAGTGACCTTGACCTTGATCATATGTGACCAAATGTGTCTCATGATGAAAGCATAACATGTGCCCCACAAAATTTTTAAGTTTGAAACAGTTATCTTCCATAGTTCAGGGTCAAGGTCACTTCAAAATATGTATACAATCCAACTTTGAAGAGCTCCTGTGACCTTGACTTTGAAGCAAGGTAAACCAAACTGGTATCAAAAGATGGGGCTTACTTTGCCCTATATATCATATATAGGTGAGGTATTGAATCTCAAAAACTTCAGAGAAAATGGGAAAAATGGGAAAAATAGCTGTTTTTTAGACAACATTCATGGCCCCTGCGACCTTGACCTTGAAGCAAGGTCAAGATGCTATGTATGTTTTTTGGGGCCTTGTCATCATACACCATCTTGCCAAATTTGGTACTGATAAACTGAATAGTGTCCAAGAAATATCCAACATTAAAGTTTTCCGGAGGGACGTCCGGACGGACGGGACGGACGGGGGGGACGGACGGACGGACGACTCGGGTGAGTACATAGACTCACTTTTGCTTCGCATGCGAGTCAAAAATGGCAACAAGGAAACAGAGGAATAACCATGTACACAAGTAACAAGAACAACCTCTGATCTAAAATGATATACAGCTATGCGTAGTTATGATCACACACATTTTCATTCAGTAACAGACTATATTTAGCTCTGAGAAAAAACAAACCGTTATTTTCACAAACTGCTGCGACTTACCTCAGGAAAACCAGCCATGACAAACAGTGCATACATGGAGTTGCGGTCAGGCTTCTGAAACAGGTCAACACACTCATAGTTTTAATTCCAAAGACACAAATTCAAGAAGTCATGTTTTTCAACCAGCCGAGAAAAATATTGCTAACCTACAAAATGCAGGTTTTGCAATCACAGGAATGCTTTCATGCACTCAGCAGCGCAGAGCTACGTGACTGAAATTTCACATGTATTATTTATATGGAATAACACAGTTTACTTGACACTGGCCATCAGAACATAAACAAAAGCAATTTGCCTATCAGTCTAATCTTGAAGAATGCAAGAAAAAAGATCCACCAGTTGACTTCTTCTTCTTCTACGTTCGTGGGCTGAAACTCCCACGTACACTCGTGTTTTTGCACGAGTGGAATTGTACGTGTATGACCGTTTTTACCCCGCCATTAAGGCAGCCATACGCCGCTTTCGGAGGAAGCATGCTGGGTATTTTCGTGTTTCTATAACCCACCGAACTCTGACATGGATTACAGGATCTTTTCCGTGCGCACTTGGTCTTGTGCTTGCGTGTACACACGAAGGGGGATAAGCCACAAGCAGGTCTGCACATAAGTTGACCTGGGAGATCGGAAAAATCTCCACACTTAACCCACCAGGCGGCCGCGGCCGGGATTCGAACCCTCGACCTTCCGATTAAGAGGCCGACGTCTTACCACCCCGCCACAGCGCCCGTCGACCAGTTGACATATCACTTAGCTTTCAAGTTTTCAGAAGCTTATCGCTGCCTCACTATCTCTTGTAAAATTAAAGATGCTTACTTCAGTACAAACAACTCAATACACTAGAAGTCCTTGACAAATGCCTGCAAGTTAAAGGCAGAGTAAGCCTCCCGTAAACCATCACAGATACGGTCAGGCTTTTGCACACAGTACAAACACCATTTCATTTAAACACTCACCAATTGAGAACATCCTAGGTGCCCTCCGTAAAGAGCGAACAATTTTCAAAGAATTTATTTTTGCGTGGTTTATCTTACCCCTGAGCCATCGTGAACCCGTGTGATCCAGTTTTCCCTTTTCACAATGCAGTCGTCATAGTTAGTCATTTGAATGCGACTCGACGTGAGCTTATCTACAATAGCACGTTTTTTTTATGCACGAAACAACGGCTGTGGTTCACAAGAACTCTAGCGATGGCTTTTGACTGTTGAGAGGAACGGCGATTTGCACTGATAAACCGGCCGTCGTCTGCTACGACCCTTGCGTGACCCTGCTTCCGGGCTTTTCTTTTTTTAAACTTTCACAACTTCGAATTGTTCTGATCTTGTCTTGATGAAAAACGAATTCTTTTATGATTAAAGAATGTTTGTGTAACAAGCTGTCAATTTATTATTTAGATTTTAAAAGTTAGGTCTAGCGCAAAAACGAGGCGCCGTTGTTGTTAACGGAACAAGTCTACGAAAATAAATTCTTTGAAAATGTCTCACGCTCGACAGAAAGAAGCCAGGATGTTCCCGTTCGGTGAGCGTTCAAATGGAAGTATGCTTGTACTGTATTTAGACGCTCGGGGAGCTCTGTGATGGTTTACGGGAGGCTTACTGTGCCTTTAAGCAATACTAAGGCAATGCAGCATTTGTCCACGTCTACTATGAAATCAACTGTCTTCACTTAGCTAAAGTAATGTTATGATATTTAAAGGCATTTGTATCTTCTTCGTCTTCTGCGTTTGTGGGCTGCGACTCCCACGTACACTTGTAGGCACAAGTCGGCTTTTCCCAGCTATTTAGGAAGTCATACTCCGGGGGATGCATGCTGTGTGTTTTCGTGTTTCCATAACCCACCAATACTCTGACATGGATTAAAGGATCTTTTTCACACGAACTTGGTCTTGTGCTTGTGTGTTCACAAAAAGGGGGATAAAACACTAGCAGGTCTGCACATAAGTTGACCTGGAAGATCGGAAAAATCTCAACCCTTAACTCACCAGGCGTGGCCTGGATTTGAACACTCAACTTTCTGCATGGGAGCTAACTTCTTATCCACTAGGCCACACGCCTGTGAAGCAATATGCATAACACTGTGCTGTGGGTGAACAGACCTTTCTGAGAGTGTCGATGGAGGAGGCAATGTGAGCGTGCACCACAGGACGCCACACGGAAGACCTGCACAGAGTTCCCAACAGTCGCGCCACAGAGCTGGCCCACTCCACGTTCCTGTTGAAAAAAATACACCAACTACCAGTGACAACAGTTCTTATTCTTACAGTTGCTTGTTGGTGTGTGTGTGTTTTTTCTACGTCTTCCCAGTTGAGCTTCTTGATGCTTTGTATACCCCTTACAAATGTAGACACTTCAGACACAATCAACAGGGTATTTACACAAGGTGTGGTAAGCACTCAGGTAAAATAAATGAAGTTGTAAGAAAAAACATTAAGTTGGGCTGCAAGTTAACAAAAACCATCACTGAGTTTTGCTATGAAGAGAAAAAAGAGCGGTCTCTAGTACAAACACCCACCCACACACAAGTAACAATAGTATGCAGAATAAAAACAATAATGTACACACATAAATACATTGTAAACACTACAAATCTCCCTACACACATGTCCACAAAACACACAGTCTATATGGAAATACCTGTAGACAGGTTTCAGTCTTCAGAGTCGGGTATGTCCCTGACTTTGATATTAAATAAAATGTTTCGTTTTGTTTAGTCGTGAATTTTCACTGGTCTGTGTCGAATGTCTTCGGAATTTACATATGAAAAATAAACTTTGATCGAATTTAAGTCAAGTTTGTATTTCCCACCAGCGAAAAAGGTAGGTCGGTCGTGAGAAATGAGACAGACACGATTTCCCTTTTTAGCCACATTGCAATAGACAAAGGCACCAGTACAAAAACACACAAAGAAATCCAGTGAAAAGTACATTAGAAACCAAAGAACAGAGATAGATGAACACACTTAGTTAAAAAAAACAATGAATGTGTTTATGTTTAGTCGATACAATCGCATGTGAAGTAAACGGTCTTTTTTCTAAATGTGTCTGTCTCAAAAACGTTAATTACAAATCTGTTCAGTTGGAATGGCTGTTAAAAGGTTTGGACGTAACATGCTTTTAATAAGTAGCAATTTCCATCAAATCACGACATGAAAGGGTTTTGAAAGGCTAACTACGGCTTATTCTACTTGCGCTTGGTCATTTTGTCACTCGGGCAAGGTGTCTGTCTCATTTTTTCTCACGACCGCCCTGCAGACAAATCGTCTGCTATAACCGCCATACACAGCAAATTGTCATGATGCAACCAATTTTACACTTCCTATCCGTTGTCAGGCAGATAATCAACTGGCTGACTAAAGAATTTTTCGGCATGTGTTTATTTCAGAGCACGTTATTTACTGTCTAGTAACTCGGGCAAGGTGTCTGTCTCATTTTTTCTCACGACCGCCCTGCAGACAAATCGTCTGCTATAACCGCCATACACAGCAAATTGTCATGATGCAACCAATTTTACACTTCCTATCCGTTGTCAGGCAGATGATCAACTGGCTGACCAAAGAATTTTTCAGCATGTGTTTATTTCAGAGCACGTTATTTACTGTCTAGTCACTCGGGCAAGGTGTCTGTCTCATTTTTTCTCACGACCGTCCTGAAGACAAATCGTCTGCTATGACCGCCATACACAGCAAATTGCCATGATGCGACCAATTTTATACTTCCTATCCGTTGTCAGGCAGATGATCAACTGGCTGACTAAAGAATTTTTCGGCATGTGTTTATTTCAGAGCACGTTATTTACTGTCTGTCTCTGAAAACCTTGAATTCTCTCGACCGCCCGGCACTATTGACGGTCATTTCTTACCAAATGTTAAGCAGATTCATTTGTAAAATAACAACATTCAGTGACTGTGTCTGATCAACGCCAGTGTTTTTTTTCAATCCTTGAATGCACTGCATTGTGAATGTTGTGGTCAAGTGAGAGTTTTATAGACATCGCCGTACGTTTTTCAACACTTTGATGACGTCAGACAGCAGATTGAAAACGTTCCAACTTGGAAAGAGAGCCAGTCACGATCATATAATCGTAGGGAATCAATAGTTGCTTTGCTTATTAACTTTCAAGTGCTTTTAAAAGTTTGATTTTTGTCATTGTTATTGTTGCATATGTGCGTGCGTACGTGCGCGCGCGCCTGTCAGTGTGGAAGAGTGTAGGGTAAGTGTATCCAATTCCGACCGACTTCGGGGATACCTAAATCCGACCGATTTTCCAAGCCACTAATGATGAGGTTCACACGTCATCCCAACAGAAAGAATGCCATTCATACAAGGGCCATTCATGAACGGTTGATGACGCGACGTCACGAACCAATCGTTTCGTCACGAGAGTTAATTGCGTCATCTCCACCGCGGCGCGCAATGTGCCTTCGCCATACGTTTCTTGCAAAGGGTGAGATAATTTGATGAACAGAGTTGTGTTTCTTTTACATGGATGTTAATAAGTGTTTTTGGAAGAATAATGTTATGGTTCTGACTAAATCTCATTGTACTTTTTAATCGAAAAGGGGAAAATCTTATCGGTCGTGATTAGATACCCAGTTTTTGAGAGAGTATTTAAATCCGACAACAACGCAGATAATACAAAACGCTGCACAAAATCCCAGTAAAACCATTCATTGTTTACGTTTATGACTTGAAAAAAGCATATGAACAAGGAAACATATCAGATGATGTATTATCTAGCTGTGTGTGTGTGTGTTTGTGTGCGTGCGGCCGAGCGTTGCGCTCAAGTGTTCGTTTGTGTGTGTGTGTGTGTGTGTGTGTGTGTGCGTGCATGCGTGCGTGCGTGTGTGTGTGTGTGTAAGCGTGCGCGCGAGCGTTGTGCGCACGTGTTCGTTTGTGTTAGCTTATGTGTGTGTGTGTGTGTGTGTGTGTGTGTGTGTGTGTGTGTGTGTGTGTGTGTGTGTGTGTGTGTGTGTGTGTGTGTCTGTGTCTGTGTGTGTGTGTGTGTGTGTTTTGATGCGTGAGTGTTGATGCGTGCGTACTTGCATGTGTGCGTGCGAGAGGGGTTGGGTTTTCTTATGTGTGCAGAGTAGTTGTTGTAGAAAATGCAAGACATTAAGGTTCAGTCTGTAGTGGATATACTGGGACAGCATCCATGTACTATGCCACAGTTCAGTCTGTAGTGGATATACTGGGACTGCGTCCAGGTACTATGCCACAGTTCAGTCAGTAGTGGATATACTAGGACTGCGTTAAGGTACTCTGCCACAGTCTTTGATGACGTCATTTCCGTTTTTGTGATAGTTGAGGCGGACCTGTTAAGTAATCTTTGATTAAGTCGGGACTTTGATATTGCATTTGAGCCAGGTAGCTTGAAAATAAGTGAATTAGTTCGCTCATTAAAAGTGTCATCAAAAACGAATATTTCATTACAGATTCAAACACTACTGCATTGTACTTCTTATCTTCTCCTGATTTAAAATATATATATACATATGTTATGTTTACTTTAAAAACGCGTTCAGAATTAAAGAAAACAGGTTGAGTATGCTTCGCGGAGATGAGTGTGATCCGTGACGGTTTTCGGGTATGGTTAGCCGAGACTATCTGAATTTAGTCTCGCCGATCGGACTGTTTTTTTTTTTTTAGTTTATCCTTCAATTTGATGCCTATAGATTGACTACATGTTTTTATATCGCTTTACGCGACTTGTTTTACATTTCGTCAAGTTATGAAATGTATTATAAAATTTGGTACATAACATTCTAAAAATTGCAAATAACAATAACACTTTTGATTACAGATTCAAAAGTTCATTGTATCCTTTGGATTTCCTGGATCCCAATGTATAAACAGATATGTCATGCTTAGTGTGAAAATCTGCTCAAATGAGAAAAATCGCCCGTTTTGTTCATATGCTTCGCGGAGGCAACCCGTCTCGGTCTTCTGGTTTCGGCTAGTCAAATCTCACTAGCATTGTTAATGACTCGTCCCTGATTCCAATGTTGATCTTTTAGTTTCAAACCAACTTAATGTTTTATTATCGCTTCACATGACTTGTTCTGTATATTTTTTTTCGCTGTCATGATGTCACCATTTAGAGGGTAGGGTTACATTTTCAGGTATTTATTCCCCAAGAATATGCAAAAAAAATTCCAAACTCGTTTTTTTCTATTGGTCAATGATTCTACTTTTTTTTTAAAGTGAGAAATGGAGTGCAATTAACATTGTTACTTTTGAAGGTATGCTCATGACGTGCATCACAGCGAAATAGCAGTTCAGAAGAACGGAATTCCCATAATTAGTCCTTATTTGCTGCTTTTTTCACTGAGCTCGGAAATGATATTTTGCTTGCATTGTTATTGCTTAATTTATTAAAGCCTCTGGACAATATTCTTTGAATAAATCGTTACCCAATAATGTTTACGTCTATCCCTTTGTTTGATAGAGTACTGTAACAAGCTATCACATTATGTCGACAAGAATGCGTCTCCATACAAGTTTTTGTCTTGATTCCATCCAGGAGGATGTAAGGCTTTAATAAAAACACTATTTCAAAGATCTCTGTCAAGATTGATTTTGTTGAAAAAAAAGGAAGTCTGTGATTGAAGATTGTGAAACCTGCCTGTACAGACAGACAGACAGACAGACAGACAGACAGACAGACAGACAGACAGACAGACCAACAAACAGGCTGACATACAGACATACAGAAAGACAGACAGACAGACCTCAACCCGCTCTTCTTCTTCTTCTTCAGCGTTCGACGGTTCTGTCCCTCATAATCTTCGGCCTGTTGATCTCAACCCGCTCAAACACACACACTTGCACACCCCCTTCCACAACTGTTCACACTATCCTGCTCACATCACATTCCCAATTCTCATTTCAACCTCTATCCTATGGCAAACTCACGAGTCAATTGCAGCAGCCCCAGCGGTGAAGAAGTGTGATATTGTCTCCTTGCCAGCAGCCATAGCACCCTTTGCTGTCTCCTTCCCTCCGTCTCCACTCCTCCACTGCAAATCACATTGCACGTGCATCTAACATTCAGAGGCAGTCTTCAAAGCAATGGTTTTCTCTTCAACCCCGAAATGTCAACAAAAATCTTGTGAAAGTTACGTCTGGTTAACTACAAGAGGGATTTATATGATGGTAAAGAGAGTCAGAGAAAGAGGAAGGGGGGGGGGGGGGGAGGGGGGAAGAGCAGAGGTGGGGGGGGGGGGGGATATGGCTGAGAAAGAGATGGAGTGAAAGGCTAAGAATGTGTGCAAGTGTGTCTGAGTCCGTATCCATACTGTCTTATTTGTGTCTATATACAGTGGAATCCAGCTATAACGAACCTGGGTATAAAGAAATCCCTCTTTTAACAAACTGCCATTGATTTCCCGGCAGACAGCCTTCTATTTCTCACTTGTTACTTTCCGGCTATTGAACCATTTGCATAACGAACCCCTCTTTTAACAAACACGTTTTCATCGCCCCAGAGCCGTTTTGTCTCTAAAAGTCACAAGGCTACAACGAACTGATGTCAATAATTGTCTCCAAAGACAAAAATACACAAAAATACACAAACACAAGTGCACATCGCGTGATGAGCGAACTCTGAACAAACAGCGGGAGGTGCACGGAACAGCCAGTGACAGCGGTGAAGACGATGACCCAGAACCGCTCCCAACACCAACTGCCACAGAAGCACGTGTTGCTGCCAATACCCTACGTCGCTACTTGCAGGCAAAGTGCAGCGATGTCTGTGACTTGGATATGATCTCCAAATTGGAGTGTACAGTGGAGAAGTGTGCCAGTTCTGAGCAGCGTCAGACAAACATTCTGGACTTTTTCAAAACAGCTTAGTACGTGTGTCGCGGCAGTGTCAGTGTGTGCAGTGTCTTTTTTGACGGACACGGAGATTGATCAGAATGTACATGTACATGCTTTTACACGACTTTTTAAATTTTACTTCTAAAATTGTGACAGTAAAGTGAACATTTGAACTATGCCTCTCTCTATGGATTATATAATGAAGCTTTTGAAAACATGCAGAGATTGTACTCTCCAAGGAAAGATCGATGGGACGATCATTTGAAGGTGAGTAGGAAAACTTGTCTTGAGGCCATTTAGGGTTGAAAACTCTACAGCGAATTGCTGATATAACAAACTAAAATGTATCTCCCTTGAGATTCGTTGTACCCGGACTCCACTGTACATGTATAACTTTGTGACAGACCGACAGGCAGTGTATGATGGCCCTATCTTTTTTACATATTAATTTGTACGCTATTCATTTCTTACTGTCCGGGAACAGTAGGGGGGCGACTATCCTCAACCCGGCGGGTCCCCAGGTGGCGGATAGGGGAACGGCCCCCAGATATGGGGGCCAGCTGCGAATATAGAATAAGCAGTCCCGGACCAACTAGCGGTGTCTCTACCAGGACGGGGTGGGTTGGCAGATGGCACTGACTACCCTATAAATGCCCTACGTGTCCGATGACGGTTACACCATGCGGGTAAGAGCCGCATTAAAAGCTCTAGCCCCGGGGTGGGACCCCCGGTAAGAAATCCCCCATGTGTTCCCAGGGTTAGGTTTTTGAGCCAGGAACTAAGGGCGGGGTAACCCCGAAAGAAACCTAAGGGCTGAAGTCGGAGGATCTGGGCCAACAGGCGCACCTTAACCAACCAGAGATCCACGCAAAAACGCAAAATGAAATGTCAACAGTCCGAGCGAACGACAAGAAGAAGAAGATTTCTTACTGTAACATTATCAAAGTGATTTTATTGAAGGGCATAATGACAATTTCAGTCTTTGCTCTATAAGCCTATATGATTAGTACTAACAATAACAACTTCTTCATCTTTTGCGTTCTTTTGTGGTAACAATACAAAGGAGAACAAGTAAGTGAAGTACCTTGCTGTCCGAGGTTGCAAGGACTCGAGCCAGTAGCCCCATGGCCAGGTGCTGTGTGTTGTTGTCATGGCCACTGTCACCCCTACAAACACAACATCACATCCCATTACAGCTGATGAATTCTTCTGCCAATGAAAAAACTCTTTAGACCATAGGTAGGCTGTTTTCCATAACAAAAACAGACAAAGTAAAACATTATTTTGATTCCAGCTGATTTAAACCAAAACCTGTGGTTGAAACTTTTGAAAACAAGTTTGTGTTTGTTTACTGTTGTTTCTTTTCTCCAGAATCTAGGGGGTCACACGAGACCGATTCAGCATCGATATTACTGTACAGTCAGTACCCTCACTTATACAAAACAGAGTATCACGCTTGGTTGATACATTACAGATCTAGTCTACTACGTGTAAAAGACGGAAATTACAAAACAAAACCGAATAGTATCACAGTCATGACAGACATTTACTAGCACCTACTGTACAAAGATCTCTCTTTTAAAATCTGAACCGCACATCTCACAGTATGTCCTTGCCTTTGAGTGGTTGTCCCAGTTAAATGGACAAAATTCCTCTTTAAACAATCCTGCAACACTCACCGCACATCTCACAGTATGTCCTTGCCTTTGAGTGGTTGTCCCAGTTAAATGGACAAAATTCCTCTTTAAACAATCCTGCAACACTCACCACACAGAAAGGCAACACTTACTTGGACACTTTCAGTAGCAGGCTGACAAACTTCTCGTCAGTAAAGACAAAGGAACTCTCTATCGCCGGATCCTGTCAAAGAAAAAAGATATATTAGCATTTTTTAAGGTTACAAATCTAAGGATACAAAGAAAGAAATGAAAAACCTGAGATGCTCTCTGCAAAGGCAGCAACACTGCTGCTACAATAAAGGCAAGCATCTGTTTCTTTCTACCCCTCTCAGGTCTCTTACTTAGTTCCCAAGTGAAATCAAGCTGAAGCAAAGAGTTATAACTACAATCTTTCTTGCGTACAAGTTCATGTTCACCGTCACAGATCAGTCCAGGCTTTCATCTGGAATAAGAGCATCGTTGATGGGCGCTGTGGCGGGGTGGTAAGACGTCGGCCTCTTAATCGGAAGGTCGAGGGTTTGAATCCTGGCCGCGGCCGCCTGGTGGGTTAAGTGTGGAGATTTTTCCAATCTCCCAGGTCAACTTATGTGCAGACCTGCTTAGTGGCTTATCCCCCTTCGTGTGTACACGCAAGCACAAGACCAAGTGCGCACGGAAAAGATCCTGCAATCCATGTCAGAGTTCGGTGGGTTACAGAAACACAAAAATACCCAGCATGCTTCCTCCGAAAGCGGCGTATGGCTGCCTTAATGGCGGGGTAAAAACGGTCATACACGTAAAAATTCACTCGTGTAAAAACACGTGTACGTAGGAGTTTCCGCCCACGAACGCAGAAGAAGAAGTAGAGCATCATTTCACTTGGACACGTTATTAGTTATCGTTAGATTTGACTGCGATATCCAGATTTATCAGTGCCAATGTCGAGAAAGCTGAAATCATATCAGATCGAGGCGTGAGCCGAGATCTGATATGATTCAGGCTTTCATACACGGTCATACACGTAAAAATTCACTCGTGTAAAAACACGTGTACGTAGGAGTTTCCGCCCACGAACGCAGAAGAAGAAGAAGTAGAGCATCATTTCACTTGGACACGTTATTAGTTATCGTTAGATTTGACTGCGATATCCAGATTTATCAGTGCCAATGTCGAGAAAGCTGAAATCATATCAGATCGAGGCGTGAGCCGAGATCTGATATGATTCAGGCTTTCGAGACATTGGCACTGATAAATCTGGATATCGCAGTCAAATCTAACGATAACGATTTTATCGCATTCCATTTCGGAAGAAGAACCCATTAACCCCAGTCTAAGAAATCGGTCAAGCGCAAGGGAGGCTACTGCCATGTTGGAAATGTTGGATTGTCTGTTCCTGCTTTCGCAACTTTGCTGCTATAACTTTCATTTTTCAAATACTCTTTCGTTTTCTAAGACGTAAATAAGGCATCTAAAAACAACAAAGAAAAGAAAAATATTGTGTAAACAGATCACACAAAAAAGGTTCAGTGGAGGAACACGGAACAGCCTTCGCGGTTACTTGCAGTCTTTTAGACTTCAAAGGCTTTAATTTGGCAATTCTAAACGATGGCAGGAACTGAAGTGCCCCGGACTGTATCAGTGAAGTCCTCTGGCTCATTTTCTGTGTAGAAGACAGCTTCCAGTTCTTAGTCGTTATCAACTGCAGTGTTGATAATTTTGTCGAATCGCCAACTGCAGACGACACAATATTCCAAGACAACTTTCAAAGATGGCGTCTTCCGATAGCCTTCGTGACTGTTTTGAAGCTGTTGAGGTTTTTGTGTGGATTTTGCATGGCTACGACAAAGAGGGATGGGACAGTGATTCATGCTGGAGCAAAACGTTTAAATCGGCTGCTCATTTCCAGCCTTTACGTGAGTGATGAGCGCTGATACCCTGCAAGAGAACTCGCTTCTTGCTCCAAAGTTCAGTTTGTTTACGGCTGTTCCAATCGCCTCCCTCGGTAAGATTAAAACATACCATTCTACTACTTCTCTGTTAAAGGTGGGTGGAAAAAGTGTGTATTTATTCATTACACAGCTTAAACTTGCTGATGCAATTACTTTCCTTTTATAAATTTGCGCTTTAAAATAATGGGAGACTTGTGTTTCCTTCAAGTGAGATTTTTTTCTTCAAAATTACAATTGGAAAACTACTTCCTGCACGATATCAAATTCACTACCTTCCTCTGCGATATCAATTGATATACAGTTCCTAGTTGACCAATGACAACAGGTGTTTTTGTCATGTGATCAGTAAAAATGCAATAATATGAATTAACTTCATTAATGACAGCGATGTCAATCTATAACAGAAATTCAAAATAAACTTTTCACCCTGCACTGGATGCAACCAGGCCTGATGTGCAGGAGAAAGTTACCAACCGAGTGGTAGCCAGCCGTGGGGTTGGAATGGTTGAAATTGAGGTTTGCATGTGATTTGGTTGAAATTGAGGTTTGAATGTGATTTCAGCCAATCCCAACCCGTGGCTGGCTGCTTCCTGGTTGGTAACTTTCTCCTGCACATCAGGCATGGTTGTTGATTTTTGGTATTTGTCCAAGTAGACAGATGCTCTTCTCACATGTAAAATCCTCAACAGATCTGTAGTGGTGCACATGATCGCTCACATAAGAAGGAATGTATCTTCAAAGCAGATAGGTTCCTCCACATAAAGTTTTCAATAATTCTTTCCTTTCCTTCTTCGTTCATGGGCAGAAACTCCCACACATTCACTCATGTTTTTGCACGAGTGGGTTTTTACGTGTATGACCGTTTTTACCCCGCCATTCAGGCAGCCATACGCCGCTTTTGGGGGAAGCATGCTGGGTAGTTTCATGTCTCTATAACCCATCAAACTCTGATATGGATTACAGGATCTTTTCCGTGCGCACTTGGTCTTGTGCTTGCGTGTACACACGAAGGGGGATAAGGCACTAGCAGATCTGCACATAAGTTGGCCTGGGAGATCGAAAAAATCTCCACCCTTAACCCACAAGGCATGGCCAGGAATCGAACCCGCGACCTTCCGCATAGGAGGCCGATGTCTTATCCACTCGGTTAATGCGCCTGTCATGTGTTGTTTCAATGATGATTGAAAAAAGTGCCAGCCAATGGACATTCACCTTGTCTTTGGGTGGAATCATGGAGCCCAGCAGTCCCATGATCCTCTCCTGGGAGTGTGTAGCAAAAGCCTCCTCCTGGCGAGTCTCCATGGGGAGGGTGCTCATCCGCAGATTGGGCGTGCCGTCAACAACAACGTCTGAGGAATATAAATCAGAAAAGTTCTGACTTGCACAGCACCTTACAGGATATCCAAAAATCAGTCAACTACATTTTACAGAACAAAACTAATCAAACTGTCCAACACATAGTAAAATTGTGCAGAAGACTACTCTGATGCTATGATAGAGTCTACCTTGTCCTAAGGTCTTTCAGTACATTTCTTGAGGTTTAAAAGCGCACCCTAAAACTCCTTCAGTCTCTTTCCACACACACAGTCCTAAAGATCTGTTTCCACACACACAGTCCTAAAGATCTGTTTCCACACACACAGTCCTAAAGATCTGTTTCCACACACACAGTCCTAAAGATCTGTTTCCACACACACAGTCCTAAAGATCTGTTTCCACACACACAGTCCTAAAGATCTCTTTCCACACACACAGTCCTAAAGATCTCTTTCCACACACACAGTCCTAAAGATCTGTTTCCACACACACAGTCCTAAAGATCTCTTTCCACACACACAGTCCTAAAGATCTCTTTCCACACACACAGTCCTAAAGATCTCTTTCCACACACACACAGTCCTAAAGATCTGTTTCCACACACACAGTCCTAAAGATCTGTTTCCACACACACAGTCCTAAAGATCTCTTTCCACACACACAGTCCTAAAGATCTCTTTCCACACACACAGTCCTAAAGATCTCTTTCCACACACACAGTCCTAAAGATCTGTTTCCACATAAACAGTTCCAAGGATCTATTTCAAAATAAACAGTCCCAAAGATCTGTTCCAAAGTAAACAGTCCCAAAGATCTCTTTCCACACACAGTCCTAAAGATCTGTTTCCACATAAACAGTTCCAAGGATCTATTTCAAAATAAACAGTCCCAAAGATCTCTTTCCACATACACAGTCCCAAAGATCTGAAGAAACCCAACCCAACATAAAATAGAACAACCAACCAGACAACGAAACAAAGGCCTCACCATCAGCATCTTGAGGTACAGTCTCCAAGCAATGTGCGAGGATGGTAATACACTTATGCTGCAGCCCGGCTGCAGTCTTGACGTAGTCAGGGTCCTGTGTGGGGGTACTGCCGTCAGTGTTGTACACGATGTCGCTCAACCCCAGGGAGAGAGATGTGAACAGAAGCCATAGATGCTGGTGGATGTATGCCTTGATCAGGGAGTCGTTGGACTGTGCGTTGCGCACTGCAAGATAACAGTCACAGCTTGTAAATGGTCAAATCTGACATAAAGAAAACTGTGAACATGATATTCAGCTGGCAATCTCTACTTGCTTCATATGACAGTGGAACAATGGTACCTGTTATGAAATCTTGGTACTAGTCAAAAGTGTTCCTTTATTGCATGTGGCCGGTCATGACAAGAATATTCTGGTCAAGATAATAGAGAAAGGGACAGCAGAAGGTGTCCTTTTATGGGAAGTGTCCTTGAAAACACCGAGGCAAATAAACTCATGTGACATTATAGGCCAATCACTTGCGAGAGGCCTGCATGTCTCCACACATAGTCACATACCAGGTGTGGAGATATGAGGCTCACTAGTGATTGGCCTACAGAATCCCATGGGGTCATGTGCCTCAGTGTTTCCAAGGGGGTGCTCCTCTTCCACAACCCATATAAACTTGACAGTTATTTCAGAACATCCTCTATTGTAAAGGAACACACACAAAAACACGAAACTCACGTTTGACCATGGGAATTTCTGTCACATCATGAGTGGTAAGGTGTCTGAAAAAGTACAATGAAAAAAGTCCTCAAGAGAGCTGCTGAAGTTGCATCGAACATATCAAAATATAAAGACTCCAATTTCTCAATTATTATATGAAGGATTATAAGTAATTACAAGCGACTGAACGCAGAAGAAGAAGAAGAAGTAATAACAAAAACCTGGGTACAAAATGTTACACGCATATAGGTATTTGATCCCATGCGTACCCGATAGAGACTGGGAAAGTTGACACGTGACACCTGAAAATTAGTTGAAACACACACACGAACAGACAGATACATGAAATAACTCACCCAGATGGAAACTTTCCTTTCGAGTGACAACCAAGACACAAGTCAAAATCTTCACAATCGTTGCAGTGAATTCGAGAGCCAACAATGAAAGCCTGACACTTGTTGCACTTGTACCTGTTGAGACAACATACAAAGAAAATTTGCTGAAAAGACGCCATAAATATACATAACTAGATGATTACCCGCTTCGCCGGGTACCGGCTTCGCCGGGAAGAAGTAGAGCCGAATACCAGGCTGCGCCTGGGACCCGGCTTTGCCGGGTGTACGCCGGCTTTGCCGGCGCACGAAGGAAAGGAGATAAACGCGCAAAACACTGGAGACCTTCTAAAAATAGTAACGTGCAGTGACCTTCTACAAATAGTAACGTAGTAACGGGAATATGGATTGACGCCACACGGAGGAAGGGAGATAATCGCGGCTGAAAACACTGGAGAAGATAAGGAAGAGTTACTGGTAGTGGATCCCGACAACAAAAACAAAAAAACAAAAAAAAAATCGGTTCAGCGCGCACAGCGCTGCGCGCTGAGAGCACGTGTTGAAATATCTCATCGATGAGGTTGTGTCCGGGGTGTAGCTGAATACGGTGTCCAAATTTGAAAAAGATCCACCGAGAACTTTGGCCGTGCATCGCGAACAGACAGACAGACAGACAGACAGACAGACACTAGTCGTATATATATATAGATATACAGATCGCCAGGTAAACTAAAAAAAAAACCTACCCTCTGCCTGATCTAAAAATTAAATTTAAAATAAAAGACAAAAAAAGTGAACACTCAAAGGGCTGCGGCATATTCCAGATTCAGCCTCGTGGAAGTGACCTAACATACAGAGAGAAGACTGAAAATGTTGAGCCTCTTTCACTGTGACGACGAAGCTCACAGGGGGATAAATCTGAATATTGCCTCGGTTGTGTCCTCAGCAAATAAGCCCTATCACCATGCTAACCATTGCATCAAACAGTATAACAGCCATGAGTTAGATGAAAGATACACATTGATGATCATAAAACAGTCCTTCTCTATTCTTTGAGAGTTGATCTCCAAGTGTAAGAGGAAATAAGAAGAAGAGATAGGTGTACTTACACAAGATGAACAAAGTCGTGGTCATCATTGTGCTCCCCTTCAGGCTTCACACCACCTGTAACAACACACATTCTTTGCTGTTGTGTTTGTTTGTGTATTTTAATCACCCGGAGCAAGCTTACTCACCACAATTTACTTTTTTTTTTTTTTAATTCAAAGTAGCATCAAATCCTGTAAATTGTGCGCACCGACAGGTAAAAAAAAATCAATACGGCAAAAGACAATGCTAAGAAATAATTCTGTTGAGGGGTTCTTATGCACTGTAAGATTTGTATTCCTTGAAAGAGAGTCCAGTTATAAACACGCTGATAGCATCACAGTGATAAATGATCTCCGATGTGAATGTTTTTGAAAGAAAAAGGCATCGTACTGGGTGGTCATCGTCAACTGGAAAAGGTCTTTTAAAGTTAAAAGAAACAGGTTCTAGAATGTCCCCATGAACAACACCAGCAACTTTTAATGCATTGAAGCACATCACAACGCTTACCAGAGTAGCAGGTGGTACACAGGTCCATGTCCACACAGTGCAAACAGCGGTAGCGTCGTCCTGGCAACGTGACCCCACAACCGTCACACGTGATCTCCACGTCCAAAAGGTCACAGAAACGCGCCACAAACATCTGAATGGCCTGCAACCACAACAATCATCCAGATTGCATGACATCAAAACACACAACTGAATATACTGCAGTAGAAAACATATGGCTGGCCTGCAGCCAAAGCCCACACACAATCAAAGAAAAGCATACTGTGGATAAAAAGCCTAACAATCGCCAAATAATTAAAATCCATCAAAATCTGCAAACTTCTACCTGCAATCGTCACTGTATTCAAAACAAATAATTCAAAAACTACAAACAATTTCCATGATACTACTGCTGTGTTCCCCATCTTACTGGTTTCCATTTTCAGCAGGTCATTGAGTTTACTGGATGTATTTATTATTTGCGATAGTTTGCATTAAAACTGAAAGATGACAAAAAATCTGTATTAAAAACTTGATTCTTGAAAAAAAAGTCTTGCTAAACCAAAGTCAAAGAATGAAGCACATGACAAGTGACAAACTGGTTTTGAAGCTAATCGCACACATCAGTCAGCTAAATTCAACCCGACGCTGTGCAGAAATGACACTGGACTACCTTGCACCATTTCACATGATACAGATCTATCTTAAAAACCGGGAGAACATTTTTTTTTTTTAAATGGGAATGGTGAGAAGAAATGCCCAAAGATGCACAAGGACCTTTAACAGCTGAAGGAGGAGGTCTGGCCAAGCCCCACCAACTTTGAGGACTCCCCCGAAATCGACATATGCTGCCTGAATGGCGGGGTAAAAATGGTCATACACGTAAAAATCCACTCGGGAAAAAAACAAAAAACATGAGCGAACGTGGGAGTTTCAGCCC
Source organism: Littorina saxatilis (assembly GCF_037325665.1). Classification (NCBI taxonomy): domain Eukaryota; kingdom Metazoa; phylum Mollusca; class Gastropoda; order Littorinimorpha; family Littorinidae; genus Littorina; species Littorina saxatilis. The sequence continues at coordinate 56,664,293 of NC_090246.1, read as the reverse complement.
ATGAACGAAGAAGAAAAAGAAGAAGAAGACCTTGAGGACAAAGTCTACCTTGCGCTCCTCTTTGGAGGCGTCCTCCTTGTGGCTGTACCAGGCGTTGAAGCCGGCCACGCCCTTGTAGCACTCCTCGAACCACTTCATGCACTGCTCGTACTCCTTCAGCTCCTCGTCCTTCTCCTGGCTGCCCACCGTCACGTCGCGCATCTTCACCGTGTCTGCACCAATATTTTTTTATATTTAACATGCTTTTACTTCTTTTACGTACATATCCAGTGGAACCCCCTTTTAAGACCTCCAACAATCTGAGAAAATAAGCTTCATATTGATTGATTGATTGATTGATTGAAAATCGGGTCTTAAAAAGGAGGGAGTCTTAAAATAGGGGTAATTTTACAGAGGTTATGAAAAGAAAGTCTGAGAAAACAAGATCTTTTAAAAAAAAAAGGAGGGAGTCTTAAATTGGGGGGTCTTAAAAGGGGGGTTCCACTGTATAACATTAAAACCACAGCAAAAACAAAAGACTAGGCTAAATGCATCTTCAATGAAAAAGAAAAAAAAAAGAGCACAATATACATAGTCACATAGCCCACATTCAGTCCAAGTCTGCACCAACATGCTTCATGTCACTCACAAGCCTTCTGCTCCTTACCATAACTTTGTACACGTATTTCTATTTTAATTTTCATGGCAGGTTATAGGCGTTTCGTCGACGATTTTGAGATAAGTTCAGTATCTGTATCATAAGTGTTCGTCTGTCTGTCCACTTAAAAGACCACTGTGTCGTGGCGACGTACTGAAAATATCACGTTTTGTTTTGTCAATAAATAAACATTGCAATAATCTACCATTCTTATTTTTGGCTCACGTAAGTGTAGCCTATGCGATCGTAACTTTGTCTGTCTGTGCGTTTGTGCGTGTGTGCGTGTGTGTGTGTGCTTGTTTGTGCGTGTGTATGTCTGTGGTAGAAACTTTAACATTTCGTCATTTGAAGACGTCACATTATGACGTAAGAGGGTTAGACGTCACGCGAAGGAATTACTGAAAGTCTCGGTCATTGTTATTTTGAGCGGGCCGAGACTAGTTGGCAGTCGTGTCCCTGTAAGTAGGCTACATGCAGACAGACAGATCTAGATCTAGTGTCTCGCTTTCTTGCACAGTGTCACCTATGCTTACTGTGTGTGTGTGTGTGTATGTGTGACGGAGTGATTGAGTTTGTGTTACTGTTTGTCGATTTCTTACGTGAGCCTTGAAGGCTTCGCCTCTTGTTTCAATATGAATTTTAGAACGTTAGCAGTCTATCTGTTTTGGAATTATTATTTTTATTTTCCTTACTTTATGGAGTTGCTTCCTCCCAGTGGAATGCTAGTGCTACCCTTGTGTGTGTGTGTTTAGATGTAATCAGCCCACTGCGTTTCTGGCAAAATGACCGAGGTCTTCTATGTGCCACAGTGGCAACACAGGGGTGGGACATGGATACCATCTCTGAGTCTGTTCATAAAGTTGACCTGTGTCTGTCCAGGCCTGAATTCAAATCCGGGTCCCGTGAATCACAAGTCCAGTTCTCTACCAACGGAGCGACCCCGACCCCAAATATTAAACAAAACACAGAAACAGGCGTGTACAGGTAAACACAAACAGAAACACAGACATACACAAACACATAATTATAGCGTGCTCCTTATGATCGACACTAACAAAAAAAGTCAAACAGATACAGGTATGTACAGGTACAAATAAACACTGATACAAACACACATATTCTGCTCCTTATGAGAAACATTAAATAAAGTCAAACAGATAAAGGCATGACAGGTACAAATAAACACAGACACAAACATTCTGCTACTTATGATAAATACTAAACACAAAGTCACACAGATTATTTTCACACTATTGTGTGAGTTTTTATCGGAATGACACTGTTATTAAGTTAATGTTGTAACTTTATTGTTCTGTTTTTTATTATGTCAGGATTCATTAAGAAGAGATTCATTTTGATTGTACATTCATTGATTACTAGATGAATACCCGCTTCGCCGGGTACGGCTGCGCCGGGAAGAAGTCGATCCGGCTGCCGGCGCACCGCACGGAGGAAGGGAGATTATAATCGCGGCTAAAAACACTGGAGAAGATAAGGAAGAGTTACTGGTAGTGGATCCAGACAACAAAACAAAAATCGGTTCAGCACAAAAAACAAAATCAGTTCAGCGCTGCGCGCTGAGAGCACGTGTTGAAATATCTCATCGACCAGGTTGTGTCCCGGGTGTACCTGAATATGCCCACCAAATTTGAAGCAGATCCATCGAGAACTTTGGCCGTGCATCGCGCACAGACACACAGACAGACAGACAGACAGACAGACAGACAGACAGACAAACACTAGTCGTATATATTCCAAAATTTTAATAATAAATTTTCATTTAATTAATATACTTACCCAACTCACATATAGCAATTAACTCTAGTTCAGTGCTGGTAACGCTGTACGCGTTCCCCTTGGTAACAAGGGAGACCACCCTAAAAAAGAGTGATCCATCCCATAATATCAGACCGATGTCCGGTCCAACATCCGTATGCGTGCGCATACGCCGCCATTTGTATCATTCGAACGAAGCCCAACTCACTACTTTTTTAGAACCCAATACCACCACAGCGGGGAGGCGGGAGGGTTTAAACGATGTGAGTTGGGTAAGTATATTAATTAAATGAAAATTTATTATTAAAATTTTGGATTAAATTACATATTATTACCCAACTCACATATAGCAGATTGCTACTATAGGTGGTGGGTACTTACCAAAAACTAGGCATGCAGGACTTGTCCCGCCGCTACCATGGCAGGCAGCGCAGAGCTTCCATCCTGTCTTACAGAAGCGACGTCTCTGAGGTAATAATTGACGAAGATGTCCTCAGAGCGCCAGTACGCAGCTTCCAGTACCTCGGCTAGCTTGCCGGACCGAAGAACTGCCACTGAGGATGCCCAGGCTCTCGCCTCATGGGTTCTAGCCGCGGTGAGAGGCAACACTGCCCTAACATCACCCGACTGCACTTGCCACCAGGCATATGCTCGTTTGATCAGAGTGGAGATCCATTTGGCCAGAGTCACCTTCGCTATATCCTTACACCTAGCCGTGTTTAAAGATATGAAAAGAAGCTTTTGACTTTCTGACCTAACAGGCCGAGTTCGAGACAGGTAACATCGGAGAGCTCTCACAGGACAATTTGCAATATCGGGATCTCCAGGAGCCAAAATCTTGCTCAAGGGTGGAATGCGCAAGATTGGAGAAAGCTGGCCAGGTTTCTGGTTTTTCGCGAGAAAGCCGGGAACAAATTTGAGAGAAATGGAACCATCCTTCTCGAACGCAATATCCTTGTCTAAACCAGACAAAGAGTGCACCTCACTACCTCTCCTCGAAGTAGAGAGAAGCGTTAAAAACACAGTCTTACGCGTCAAATCGGCCAAACTGGCTGACAAAAGAGGCTCGAACTCATCCGAGGCTAAGAAACGTAAGACCAGGAACAAATCCCATGCAGGGAGAAGCGATTTTGAACGAGCTGCTAAAAGGGCAGCCCCCTTAATAACACTAGCGATAACCCCTCCGAGCGAAATTTTGTGGCCTAATTGCGCGAGGGTCGAAGAGATCGCCGACCTCCGGACCCTAATAGAAGAGGGAGAAGCCCCCTGATCAGCCAACCAAGACAGATGGTTGGCTACATGAATAGACCTAGGTGAAAGAGGTTTAACCCCGTTAAGCGCGCACCACCTAGACCAAGAGGCCCAGTGCGATGAGTAAACCGAAGAAGTCGATTTTCTATGTGCATGTCCAACGAATCTCAGAGTAGGGGAAGAGGCCCCTGCTCTACGCAAAGCGCTTCGGACAGAATCCACGCGTGAAGGGCCAGGATCTGTGGGTTCTCGTGCTGAACGCCTGACCGAGGCTGCACGAGATCTCCTCTTTTCAGGGCGAGAGGGATCGGGGGCCGAACTGCTAGACGCAGTAGGTCGGGAAACCAGTGCTGGCTTGGCCACAGAGGAGCGACCAGAACCAGCGCTGGTTTCTCTAAGTCCACTTTTCTGAGGACTTTGCCTAAGAGGCAGAACGGAGGGAAGGCATACGCCGGAAGATCTGACCAATCCACTTCCAGAGCATTCACCTTCCAGGCCAGAGGATCCGGGAAGGGGGACACAAAGAGAGGAAGTCTCGCCGAAAACCTCGTCGCAAAGAGATCTATCTTGGGCTTGTCGATCTGCGACCAAAGCCGCTGCAAAGACTGGTGTGTGAGAGTCCACTCTGAATGAACAATCCTGTCCCCTCTGCTCAAAGTGTCTGCAAGGACGTTCAGACTGCCCTTCAAGTACACTGCTGACAACAGAATGTGCTGGGCGTGACACCACTTGAGAATGCGACATGCAATGTCGGAAAGACTGTGAGACCGAGTCCCCCCTTGCTTGTTCACATACGACGCCACAGACATGTTGTTGGTGTGAAGACGTACATGACTGCCCTCCAGGAAAGGCTTGAACGCTAGAAGCGCCAGGGAAACGGCCTCCAACTCCAGTACATTGATATGTAGGGAGGCCTGAGAGCAATCCCAAACTCCCGAAACCATGTGCTCGTCCAGATGAGCACCCCACCCCGTCAGAGATGCGTCCGTAAACAACTCTCTCTCCGGCGGTGGACGAACAATGGGAACACCCCGGAACAAATCCGGAAGAAGCCAAACACCTGTGGTCTGCTGAAACCAAGTTCCCAGTGCGATCGGAACACTCCAGTCCTGGGATGTCTGATCCCACCTTGACTGCAGGGAGGCCTGAAAAGGCCTCTTGTGAACCCTGCCCAACGGAATGAGGGAAGCCATGGATTCCATCTGACCCAGAACCGAAGTCAGAACCCTTGCACTGGCGTGATTCTCTCCGTAGAGAGACCGAATCAGACCCTGAAGCTTGTCGATCCGCCTTTGAGACGGACGGACAGACCACCGAAGTGTGTCGAATTCCATGCCCAGGTAAGTAAACGTCTGGGATGGTTCCAACTCGGATTTTGTCAGGTTGACAGAGAAACCCAGCTGTGCCGCCCGGCTCAGCACCCTGTGCGTATGAGCCTCGCAAAGCCCCCTGTTCTGGTGAAGGATTAACCAATCGTCCAGGTATGCTCTGAGACGGATGCCTTCCTGTCTCACAAGAGCGCAAAGCTGCCTGACCACAATCGTGAAAATCCACGGAGCTAAAGACAGGCCGAACGGCAGAGCCCTGAACTGGTAAGCTTTGCCGCCCCAAGGGAAGCGAAGCCACTTCCTGTCCGAGACATGTATGAGGACGTGAAAGTAAGCGTCTGTAAGATCGATCGACGTTGCCCAATCTCCCGGCCGTAAGGCCTCCCGAACCGAAGTTGGAGTTTCCATGGTAAACTTGATTACTCTCAGAAACTTGTTCAAAGGAGAAAGATCTAACACCGGCCTCCACGCCCCCGAGGCTTTCGGCACTACGAAAAGACTGCCGTAAAACCCCGGGGACCGCGCGTCCAAGACCTCCTCTATAGCTCCCTTGAGCAGCAGAGCCGAGACCTCCTCCTGGACCGCGTTCCGTGCCACCAAATCCTTTGGCGCCCTGCAGGGCGGGATTATCCTGACCAGGGGAGCCTTCTGCCCTGACCAGAGAAGCCGGAACCCCGAACACACTATCCCCGTGACCCACTTGCTGGCCACCAGTTGCAGCCAGGAAGAAAGGGCCCTGGACGGGCCGCCCGCTACAACTAGCGCGGGGGCCACCGGGATGTGTTGTTCGGGGAAGTTTCATTGGGGGTGAGGCTTACGCCCCGACCCCCTGGAACCCCCGAAAGACTGACCCCTCTTAGGGTATGGAGCTCCACGCCCCCTACCCCTGGAGGAGAATGACTGCTTCTGGGCCTTCCCACCACCTGACGAAGACGTCTGAGGCTTAGCAGAAGAAAACGCCTGAGTCTGAGACTTGCCCTGAGGCTTCTGGAAGCCCTGTGAAGCCAAACGCGCGATCGCTACATCCCGCGCGTCCTGCGTCTCTTTCTGGAGTGCATCGAAAGAAGCCTGCCCTAAGAGAGACCCCTCAGCAAAAGGGGAGACCTTCAGCCTCTCAATAGTCGCGGTGTCCCGAAATCTGGACCCCGTCAAGAAGGCTGACCTCCTTGAAAGAACTGCGTGAGTATACAGCCGGGCAGACAAAGTGTCGAAACATCTGTCGGCGACGCATCAAACCGAAATTCAACAGGATCAAGAGATGTGGCAATCGATCTGGACAATGACCTTTGCAGAGACTCCGACAAGGACGTGAGCTCCAGCAAAGACCTTCCAACTTCCTCCACAGCTGCGAGAGAACCGTCAGTACATGGGACAACCCTATCCCTATTGTACCCATCTTCTCTCAAAGCAGCAAGTTCCGGCGTCACCGGAAGTGCCCCTGACGGCAGAGCAAAAGTGTCAATCAGACTCAGAGGATAAGGGGTAAGCTTGAACTTCGGAACACCGGAAGCTGCTCGAGCCCCAGGCTGAGCCAGCCAAGAGACAACGTCTTCCGGAGCCTCGCCGTGCTGAACCAACAACGGCACCGCCGGTTTGCGTTTACCACACAAGACGTTTGCCATTTCATAGGCAATAGTTGACGATTCCCGGAAGCGGAAGCGAGGCCGTTGCTCCTGGGGCGGGGATATAGCTCAGTTGGTAGCGCGCTGGATTTGTATTCAGTTGGCCGCTGTCAGCGTGAGTTCGATCCCAGGTTCGGCGGAAATTTATTTCACAGAGTCAACTTTGTGTGCAGACTCTCTTCGGTGTCCGAACCTCCCCCCCGTGTACACTACATTGGGTGCGCACGTTAAAGATCCCACGATTGACAAAAGGGTCTTTCCTGGCAAAATTGCTTAGGCACAGTTAATAATTGTCTACCTATACCCGTGTGACTTGGAATAATAGGCCGTGAAAGGTAAATATGCGCCGAAATGGCTGCAATCTACTGGCCGTATAAAATTTCATCTCACACGGCATCACTGCAGAGCGCCTAGAACTGTACCCATGGAATATGCGCGATATAAGACTCATTGATTGATTGATTGATTGATCCTGTGCACTCCGGAAATCGTCAAAAGCAGAGCGAGGTGGGTGAAGCTGAGCCTTGTCCTTCACCACCCCTTCCGGAAAGTATCTGAACGCCGTTTCCGCCGCCAGCGCCACTGCGGCTGACAGCTTCACGGGCAAATTCAGTTGGGAATCCTCTACCACTGAGGCATCCCCGTCTTCCGCCCTACCCTCCGACTCGAGATCAAGCTCGGAGCCAGGAGGCAGAACATCGGACAGTTTATCGTCGGCAGAACCGACCACTTCCTGCCCCCCGGGCGGAAGAGGACTAAAACGGTCCCCGATATTCTCATAAAGAGACGTACGGAGGCGTTCGTCCTTTCGCTGCTCATAAGAACTCTCACGGCATCCAACGCACGAGAGAGCCCCCTGAGCTCGCACACCGGCAAGCGGTGTAGACATACCTTGTACTGGTGTCACATTCAGGAGAGACACCAACTTGGTACCCCCATCCTGCGAAGCATGGACATCCGCCCGAGTCACAGTCGCCGAAGGCTTGGCGGAAGTCGAAGCCGGAACTGCAGGAGACTGCCGTAACTGTGCTAAGGAGAGAACATCAGAAACACCCGACGGAAGCGCACGTAATTCCTCCCTAGTGGAAGATAATTCCGACGCTAGTGTCGAAACTTGAGCGCTCAAAGTCAACAATAAAGACGCAACTTCAGCTGGCGCTAACCCAGGGCAGCCATCTGAAGTTGAAGCAGAAGCAGAAGCAGAAGAAGAAGAAGCTTTGCCCGAAACACCACTCTTGCCAGAACGTAAACAAGCCTGACCGGAAGTTAAACTGACGTCTGCTAACACGGGAGATTTAACAGAAGTTGAATCAGAAGAAACAGACGCGGATTTTCCTGCGCCCTTCTCTCTCCTCGAGCTTCTTTTAGGAGGCGTATCGTCAGGTACCTGCCTCGAACTAGGCTTCCGTTTAGCGCTATCAACAAGCGCAGCCTCCGCCATAGCAAAATAACTCACGAAAAATTTCAAAGAAAAACAATTTCAGAAAAATTTCACAAGTACAAAACGAGCGACGAAAAACGTCGCTAAAGTTATAACAAAACGGAAAGATCTCACCACACGGCGTAGGTAAAGGTGAAAAGATAGGCGACGACCAAGGGGAGATGCCAAAGCCAAAGACTATGGCAAAAAGCTGAATACAGCAGGAGCGTACATCAGAAGCGTCCTTCCCAGTTGAACCGCTGAGAGAGAATGATACAAATGGCGGCGTATGCGCACGCATACGGATGTTGGACCGGACATCGGTCTGATATTATGGGATGGATCACTCTTTTTTAGGGTGGTCTCCCTTGTTACCAAGGGGAACGCGTACAGCGTTACCAGCACTGAACTAGAGTTAATTGCTATATGTGAGTTGGGTAATAATATGTAATTTAAATATAGATTCGGTTAGTGTGTGCCTAGACGATATTGTTACAAAGTTTATGATGTGTTGTTGTAAGATTAGTGTTCCATCATTATTACTATTAGGGTTTATACGCTATGGTTGATATGTATCCAATGTTGAACTAGTGTGTTTTTATTCATAGTTAACATGTGAAGAGCGGACAGCACGACTCCTCATGGTTCCCCTTAAATAAGCTTTCATTATTATTATCATCTAGGCATGTGCATGCACACACACACACACACATGCAGACACAGACAGGAACATCTTCATTATGTATGCAGCAACATAGTTCATGTCGGTCACACAAATCCACTCCTTACGATAAAAGTTTAAAAGTTCACAGATACAGGCACGTACAAGCACACACAATCAGAGAGACACTCTCATTTTCATCCTGTCTGCAGCCAAAAAAGCAATGTGTCAGTGACAGCTCTGGAATTTCATACAAAAAAGAAGGCACGTACAGAGGCAGAATGGTACAGACTATCAGTAAAATATGTTTGCCGGTGTATTGGCCTAATATTGGCTTTTCTTCAGCTGTAGCATTCACACACTCAAACACACATGTCTACACTCACTATCGCAAGCACACACACACACACACACACACACACACACACACACACACACACACACACACACACACACACACACACACACACACACACACACACACTGGGGAGATGTCACACAAACATACCACTGAAATTATGGTAAAAAAAAATTAAAAAATCAAATATGTCATCGTTGAATCAAAAGAACAACAAGGGCACAGATATGAATCAAAACTACACCCTACTTTGACATGGATTACAGGATCTTTTTCGTGCGCACTTGGTCTTGTGCTTGCGTGTACACACGGGGGTGTTCGGACACCGAGGAGAGTCTGCACACAAAGTTGACTCTGAGAAATAAATCTCTCGCCGAACGTGGGGACGAACTCACGCTGACAGTGGCCAACTGGATACAAATCCAGCGCGCTACCGACTCAGCTACATCCCCGCCCTTTTTTTTTTGAAGGTCTAAAAGGGGGGTTCCAATGTATTTAGCGATGAACACACCAGTGTATCATCGACCAGCCACAAAACAAGAACACTAACCTTTGGCCAGGGTGAAAAACAGGTCTGGAAGGCTGATCTCACTGATGAAGGCAAGGTCATATGTCTGCAGGTGAAACATTAACTGACCTTTATTTCCATACTGAACAATGACTTAACAGCAGAGAACTAGTGTGTATGTATTATGGGAACACACACATTCATACACAAACAGCCAAAATAACAGTATACTTCAGTTGAACTAGTGTGTATACATTATAGGCACGCACGCGTACACACACACACACACACACATTCACACACAAACTCAAACACACACACGCACACACACAGACACACACACACACACACACACACACACACACACACACACACACACACCTAAAATAACTTTACACTGCATTAGTCTTGTTACACACAAACACACACACACACACACACACACACACACACACACACACACACACACACACACACACACACACACACCTAAAATAACTTTACACTGCATTAGTCTTGTTACACATTTCTTTCCTTGTACAAATGCTGTTAACCGATGATCACCGTCCAACACTCACATGCCACTGTGTGTCCAGAAGATGCAGCAAGCAGGCCTGAATGAAGTCGTAGGCCGGCAGAACCTTGGAGTCCACATTGTGAGGTCGCTTGTGGCGAAAAGGCTTCACCAGAGAGCGAATGAGAGCATAGTATCCGCGACGTACGTGGTTCTCCTGCTCCAGACCGCACCCGTCAAGCCCCACGGCATAGTGCTTGGCAAACCTGTCCTGGTAGCTCAGCATAGACTGCAGGAACAGCACCACCGGGATCTGCAACACAAGAGTAGTCGGTAACTTCACTTAACTGTTTGATAACTTGGGTAAATGGAACTGACATAACCACCTGTAGATAACTTACGTTAAATGGAACTGACATAACCGCCTGTTGATAACTTACGTTAAATGGAACTGACATAACCGCCTGTTGATAACTTATGTTAAATGGAACTGACATAACCGCCTGTTGATAACTTATGTTAAATGGAACTGACATAACCGCCTGTTGATAACTTACGTTAAATGGAACTGACATAACCGCCTGTTGACAACTTACATTAAATGGAACTGACATAACCGCCTGTTGATAACTTACGTTAAATGGAACTGACATAACCGCCTGTTGATAACTTATGTTAAATGGAACTGAGATAACCGCCTGTTGATAACTTGCGTTAAATGGAACTGACATAACCGCCTGTTGATAACTTATGTTAAATGGAACTGACATAACCGCCTGTTGATAACTTACGTTAAATGGAACTGACATAACCACCTGCACTCTAAACGGAATGGAACACACACTTTGAACAGATTTCTGTAACAAGTTTTGAAGACTTTGTAATAAAGAAAATAGTTCTCCTAGCGAAAGAGGCACACATAATAAACACATAGTGTCCAAATGAACACTTATGAACACTTGTGAACACTAGTGGACGCTATGTGTGCTGCTTTTGCCAACAGCACTATGTACCATGTCACAAAGTATTTAAAATCTTGTTACAGAAATGTGTTCAAAATGTGTTCAATTCTGTTTATAGTGTGCATAACATGTGAGTTACTTCAGTAAACATTTCTACAACTTAATATGTTGAATGGAACTGACATAATCACGTCTATAACCTGTGAGTGGCCTTATGGTAGACTTGTCCAAGTGTTGATGCTACTTGGTCTTCATTCAAAATTAAAGCAGACTGTTCTGGAGTTTTGTCCTCATTTCCTTTTCCAACTAACTTCTTCTTCTTCTTCTTCAGCGTTCCAGAATTTTCTGGTTACGTGTGAGCTCGTTTGCCCATTTGGGTTCCCCACACTATACTCTGAGAGCATAGTCAGCTCACTCCGCTTTCGTTGAGTAGGCATGCCGGGTATTTTCATGTTTCCATAACCCACCGAACTCTGACATGGATTACAGGATCTTTTCCGTGCGCACTTGGTCTTGTGCTTGCGTATACACACGAAGGGGGTTAAGTCACGAGCAGGTCTGCACATAAGTTGACCTGGGAGATCGGAAAAATCTCCACTCTTAACCCACCAGGCGGCAGCGACCGGGATTCGAACTCACGACCTCCCGATTAGGAGGCCGACGTCTTACCACCACGCCACTGCGCCCGTCCCCAACTAACATAATTACCCCACTACAAAGACTGGCTCACAACAAGTTAGGCAGCCTCTTTTTTCTACATGCACTCTGAGTTGTAGTTCACACCATCTCCATGAGCCTACGCAAACAAAATTCAACTCACAGTTGTTTCCTATAAATCATCTTCCAAGAATTCTGTTTCTACTTACTGAAGGTAATTCTATAAATGATAACTAAATGTGTTATGTGAGAGAGGATCCTTCCTTACCTGAAACATGTCTTCCTTGCTTGTGATGGAGATGAACTTTTCACAGAAAGTGTACACCTCATACAGGCAGGAGGCAAACTTGCTGCGGTCTTGCAACATCTGATGAACCCTGAGAAACCCAGTCAATAGACATGACGTGCAATATAGGTCTTCTTCTTCAAAGATTTATATTCTGCCAACACTGACAGCAGAAGGTCCTCTTATAAGAGAAAAGTACACATGCATGCGCACAGACACTCACACGCATTTATTCACGCACGCATGCGCGCACGCACGCACGCATGCAGTCAGACAGACGGACACAAACACACACTATTGAACAACTTATGTTAATATAATTTAAGGTTCAATCACAGCCATGTTCTGTAAGATGATGTGACCTGACAGTGGGGTCATGTTATGTTAGATGGTGTGGTGCAGTGTGTCAACACATGGTGTAATGTATGTCCTGCAGAATGGTGATCTGTATGCAAACAACACCTACCTATCTGTGGTCCAAGCAGGGTCCTGTACAAACTCCATAACAAGACGAAATGATGGGAACTTCTCTGCAAGATCCATCTGCACCAACCATAATCTCAGTTAAAAACAAGCTACACACTCAATTTCAGCTCAATCGACCCATGAAAACCAGAGATGCCGACAAACAAACAAAGAGACATACAAACGGACAAGAGTGAAACCTATACACCCCTGAATATACGGGCGTGTAACAACAGACCCCCTTCAAAGCAAACGAGAACAATATTATCAGCTGACTCTAAAAACAAATTGTAAATCCATTTGAGGACAGAAATAAATTAATTCAAGATAACCTTACCCTCACTCCTTGCTTTTCAAACTTCTTGTTGCCAGCTTTCTTCAGGGACAACTTGCTTGTCTTTGCTCGAAGCTGCACAAGACAGAAGAGCATGCTGGTTAATCTAAAACATAAGCCCAATTCACAATGAAATAAACACAACACAGGTCAACTGACATAAGCAAAAATCTGTTAAAAATCCATCCACTAAAACAGATTAAAACAAGTCACGTACGGCGAAAATACAACATTTAGTCAAGCTGTCGAACTCACAGAATGAAACTGAGTGCACTGCATTTTTTTCACCAAGACTGTATAGCATTGCCAGTCCCCCGCTCGTGAAAAAGACGGTGAAATGGACTAGCCAGTATAGCGCGGTAGTGGTTGCGCTGAGCATGCTTTTCTGTATCTTTATTCTTTTTGACTTTCTGAGCTTGTTTTTAATCCAAACATAACATATTTATATGTTTTTGGAATCAGTAACTGACACGGAGTAAGATGAAATTGTTTTTAAATCGATAATCGACATTTAATTTTAATCATTATTTTCATATTTTTAATTTTGAGAGCTTGTTTTTAATCCAAATATAACATATTTATATGTTTTTGGAATTAGAAAAGAATGAAGAATAAGATAGAGATGTTTTTGGATCGATATCTACAAAAAATATTTTAATGACAATTTTCAGATTTGTAATGACCAAACTCATCAATTAATTTCTAAGTCTCCATGCTAAAATGCAATACCAAAGTCCGGCCTTTGTTGAAGATAGCTTAACTAAAATTTCATCCAATTTGGTTAATAAATGAGGGTGTGACAGTGCCGCCTCATATTTCACTAAAAGCCAGATATGACGTCATCAAAGACATTTATCCAAAAAAAAAAGAAAAAATGGTCCGGGGATATTATCTAAATGAATGTGATTCTGCATTGTGCCCCTGTGGCACATCTCCTATGACAGTGGAACACTTCCTGCAGGACTGTCCAACACACCAAAACTTGCGAGCAGAGACCTGGCCTACTGACACACCGATGAGAGACAAACTCTATGGACCCATGGAGAGCCTCCGGCGTACAGCAGCCTTCATCAGGGCCTCCGGAGTTGCTGTCTGAGCGAACGACGAAGAAGAAGAAGAATCTAAATGAATGTTTATGTAAAGTTTTATGAAGATCGGCCTTGTAGTTTCCTCGGAATCAATCTACACACACACACGCACATACATACACCACGACCCTCGTCTCGATTCCCCGTCTATGTTAAAACATTTAGTCAAAACTTGACTAAATGTTAAAACGAATGTGGCAGAACCCTCATGATAAAATAATATAGATATAGATAACATGAATGTGCAACAAAAGTGAGACTTTTGCTAAAACAATCTCCCAGCATCTGACAGAGTAACAAGCATTAAAATGAACAAGCGACTTTCATCCTATTTTTTAAATCCAAAACAGAGCAGTTATCAATAATCATCATTTAAAACACAGATCAGTGATTAATAGGAACACATGTAACTTCTGGGCATTATGCATGTCCCTGAATGCAAGGAATGATACACAGGTCCCTCTAAGCCCAAACCCTCAACATTCCCAGGTAAAGGTCTGACAGATAAGGGATCTCAAAATGACAAGAAATTAAAGTTATCTGAGAGAAAATCTAACTAAAAAAAAACCAAAGGTCTTGAAATAAAAAGGAGTCTCAAACTGTCTTCACATTCAGGTTTCACTGCACAAGGTTACCTCTTTCTGGAGCTGCACCCTGGTGAGTCCCCCAAAGCGGAGGAGGTAGACAGCCTTCTCTTTACAGGCTAGCACCGGGTTGTTCTCTGCAGTCAGTTCTTCTGCCGCTTTCAGCTTCTGTCGCTGGTGAGCCTGGAGAGAGAAAAAGCCGCTTTGGTCAGACATAAGACATAGAAGAAAAAAAATTCTTCAACAAGTATAGAAAAGTCTGGTGTCTTTGGCTGACGAATGTACAAAATGTGTCCTCCCCTCCTCTAACATTTTACAAAGAGCTTTACCATAAACACATTTTCTCTCCCACTCTCTCTTTATCTCAAGGAGTCAACACCTACCACCCAACCAGTGGTGGACATTATAGAGCCTCAACCAAGTGAGGACGACAACTACAGCACTGGACACGAGAGCGAGTTCAGAGACCCATCCGAGCACGAACAGGATGCACACGGTTTGACCAGACGACAATGCCCTTTCTCCAGCACTCTGCCGACGTTGTCAGCGTTGTGGCCTGCCCTCCGCCTGAGCAGCCTACTGACGGCAAAAATCCCGTCCCTCCCGATCAACTCACATTACCCGGCGATACGACAGCAGGAACACAAACAGAAGTCCATAACCTTCCCTTCCCCCCCCCCCCCAAACCCCTCTCTGACAAAACCTATTAAGAGGTCAAGGCAGCTATTGGTCATTTGAAAGCCAATAAAGCTGCTGGGCCTGATGGAGTCATACCGGAAGCTAGTCTTCAAATTTGCACATGCTCACATTATTCCTTTTTCGGTCCGTCTCCTAATGATATAGCATCCAAGGCTAAGAAAGGTGTTTTTGAGTTATGAGATTATTATGGAGACTCGTCATTTCTCCCCCAAAATTTGTTAGAAACTCTTTGATGCCCAGATAAAACCTATTGTTATATGGTTCAGTAATTTGGGGTCTTTAACCACAAACACAGATTGAGAAGATCCACACTTTTGCGCAAGAACACCTAATGACATAGCATATGCTGAAACTGGTCGCTATCCTCTGTACAGTTTTTCTCACGTTCCATGTATAAAATATTGGTTACGCCTGGTCAAGATGAATGAATCCAGACTTCCTAAAAAAGCTTATAATATGCTGCTGTATTTGCACAGGCAAGGCAAGTTTTGTTGGGCATCCCAAGTAAGTTTAACTTTGTATAAATTTGGTTTGGGATTTGTTTGGGAAAATCAAGGTGTGCAATGCGAGAAAGCTTTTTTGAAACGTTTTAGACAAAGGTTAATTGATTGTAATAATCTTCTTCTTCGTTCATAGGCTCAGACACTCATGTTTTTAGCACGAGTGGATTTTTACGTGTATGACCGTTTTTACCCCGCCATTCTGGCAGCATACGCCGATTTCGGGGGAGGCATGCTGGGTATTTTTGTGTTTCTATAACCCACCGAACTCTGACATGGATTACAGGATCTTTTCCGTGCGCACTTGGTCTTGTGCTTGCGTGTACACACGAAGGGGCTTAAGTCACTAGCAGGTCTGCACATAAGTTGACCTGGGAGATCGGAAAAATCTCCACTCTTAACCCACCAGGCGGCAGCGACCGGGATTCGAACTCACGACCTCCCGATATCTTACCACCACGCCACTGCGCCCGTCGTATTGTAATAATCAAAATTGGCAAGAGCGCATTAACACCAGTGCAAGGTTTGAGGTTTACAGAGTTTTTAAGTCATCGATTTGCATGGAAAATTATTTTACTTGTGTTAAAAATAAGCATATTAGAGATGTGCTCATTAGCTTCAGAGCTGGCGTGTCTGAATAAATTGAGATATTTCCCACATATCCTGCAGGACCTGTACCCATTCTGCAAAAAAGCACTGAGGATGAAATGCACATTTTATTTTACTGTGATGTAGTGGAAGATCTTCGCTGTCAATATTTACCCTGTAAATACACATCATATCCTTGTTTGGTTTCCTTCCAGTTGCTAATGCAAAACAAGAAGGGTCTCCAAGATTTAGGTAGATTTATTTATTATGTCAACAAACGCCCAAACACCAAACCATTCCTTCTTTAGTGAAACTTGGCACATGTTTTCAAGTGGGCTTTACGTCATAAAACACCACCTCATTAAACAAGCACCCAGAAACAGCTAAAATTTGCAAAGCCAAACCTGTTGCTGCAGCAACTGTTAAAACCAAGCGGGCAACCAACGCATGGCTTGAACTCACCAGCCAGATTCTCAGCGATTCCGCAGTAGTGTAGGCCTGTAGCACTCCTTCAGTCACAGAACTGTTTTCTGGGTTCTTGGCTGTAACATTGAAAATGAACGAGATTTTGAAGCTACTACAGCGGAACCCCCTTTTAAGATCCCCCAATTTAAGACTTCCTCGCTTTTAAGACCTTAGTTTTCCCGATTTTCTGTTCATATCCACTTTAAATTTACCCCCATTTTAAGACACTCTCCTTTTCAAGACCTGATTTTCTTAGATTTGTGGAGGTCGTAAAAGAGGGGTTCCACTGTATCTGTGGAATTGTTTGTTTGTTTGTTTGTTAGCTTAACGCCCAGCCGACCACGAAGGGCCATATCAGGGCGGTGCTCCTTTGACATATAACGTGCGCCACACACAAGACAGAAGTCGCAGGCTTCATGTCTCACCCAGTCACATTATTCTGACACCGGACCAACCAGTCCTAGCACTGACCCCATAATGCCAGACGCCAGGCGGAGCAGCCACTAGATTGCCAATTTTAAAGTCTTAGGCATGACCCGGTCAGGGTTCGAACCAACGACCTCCCGATCACGGGGCGGACGCCTTACCACTAGGCCAACCGTGCCGGTATCTGTGGAATCTAACCTGTCAAACTGTATTAGAGTTTACTAGAAAAGTCAGACTAAAAGTAACATTTCTAGGCTCTTGCATGAATACATGTACTCTCCTTCATAGAATACTTTCCCCACACACAAAAAAAGAGAAATGGGTTACACATAACGTCATACAAAACCCACTAATTATTGCAAACTTAGCTGGAGGTCATAAAAATGTGTGTAAGACAGAATAAGCATCATCTAATCCATAGATCAGTTCTTAATACAAGACATCAGCTCCTGACATCTGGCAAAACATGTTAGATTCCACAGTCTTATCTGTTTTTCGATGACAGAATATTCAGTCTATAGACGACACATCTAACTGCTGTTTTCAACAGTGCCATCAGTTCTTCTAGCTGAATTAATCAAACTTCATGACTAGTCCTTCTTCCTGAACTGGATGCAACAAACACTTTCAAGAAAAAAATACTGCCCACTCACAATTAATCCTCCGTGGACAACTTGTTTAAAAAGAGTGAAAACAACAACAGCCAGCAGGTACTGTGGGGTCTCTCTTTTAGACCCCAAATTTAAGACTTCCCACTTTTTTTCCGAGCTTGCTTTTTCAGATTTTCTGTTCATTATCTCTGTAAATTTAGGCTCCCTCCTTTTCAAGACCTGATGTTAGCAGATTTTGTGAGGTCCCAAAAAGGGGATTCCCCTGTACTTACAAAACTTGGTCATGTCTTCTCTCAGCTGTTGTGTGTGCCACACCAGGGCCGCGAACACTGACCAGATGGCTTCGTCCATCTCTTCTCCCCCCACCGCTGCCTTGGGCCTCAGCTCCTGACATCTGACAACACAGATACTTGCTATCAGGTATCAGGAATCATAACCAAGTGGGGCAGATCGCTCATAATAGTGATCTTGGATCTTTAATCAGAAGTTTGCAATCAATCAATCAATATGAGGCTTATATCGCGCGTATTCCGTGGGTACAGTTCCAAGCGCAGGGATTTATTTTTTTATTTTTTTTATTTTTATGCAATTTATATCGCGCACATATTCAATGTTTTTGGCCTGAAGCTACTTGTCTTATGGTATATTTGTTTCTTTCAATGTGCAGAATAAGTGGAAGTACACATTAAACATTGTAAACAATGTCAATAACAAAACATTTTTTGAATGTCTATCTCCTTGTTTAAGTGTCTATGCTCTCGACATATACAGTTGCGGATGTGCACACTGTAAGGAAACACTGCAACCAAGTCACAGGGGATTTAGAATGTCTGCAACATTCTCCACACCCATGGGCCTCTAAAGCATTTAAGATGTACACAGACTGTGTATGATGTACCAGCAGTTAATAGTTGGGTGGCCGAGTGGTAACGCACTTGCGCTCGGAAGCGAGAGGTTGCGAGTTCGACCCTGGGTCAGGGCGTTAGCAATTTTCTCCCCCCTTTCCTAACCTAGGTGGTGGGTTCAAGTGCTAGTCTTTCGGATGAGATGAAAAACCGAGGTCCCTTTGTGTACACTACATTGGGGTGTGCACGTTAAAGATCCCACGATTGACAAAAGGGTCTTTCCTGGTAAAATTGTATAGGCATAGATAAAAATGTCCACCAAAATACCCGTGTGACTTGGAATAATAGGCCGTGAAAAGTAGGATATGCGCCGAAATGGCTGCGATCTGCTGGCCGATGTGAATGCGTGATGTATTGTGTAAAAAAAAAAAAATTCCATCTCACACGGCATAAATAAATCCCTGCGCCTTGAATATGTGCGCGATATAAATTGCATAAAATAAAAAAATTTAAAAAATAAAAAATCCCTGCGCTTAGAACTGTACCCACGGAATACGCGCGATATAAGCCTCATATTGATTGATTGATTGATACAATAAACGTTAACCGAAGGCCTCCCTAAGCGTCCAATGACGCCCGCTAGAGAATAGACCATATGCAGATCCCCGAATACCCCAAAACGCCAGCTATACAAACTGAGAGAGAAATTCAAGTTCTACGCCCTCACGGCAAAGCCATTAGGGGCATGTTCCTGGGTTTTAACCCGACTTTAGATGAGATATACAAGTGTATGCGTGTTTAGGTGGTATCAGCCATCTGCACTTATGGCAGAATGACCGAGGTCTTTTACGTGCCACTGTGGTGACACGGGGGTGGGAGATGGATATCGTCTCTGGGTCTGCACATAAGGTTGACCTGTGTCCGTCCTGGCCCGGATTCGAACCAGCGACCTTTCGATCACAAGTCCAGTGCTCTACCACCTGAGCTACCCGGGCCCCATACAAACTGCTACCACTGACGCATATTTGTCTTGGTTTCTACCGGTTTCCTGCATTATAATTTTGAAAAACTTGCAGTGGTTACTTCGTTACGATTCTTTCAATTTTGAAATTGACAGATTTATTTCCCGTGTTGCGGGAGACAAAGGGTTAACCTGTCTGTACCTTGTTTTCAGTTTCTGTGCGGTGGTTTTGATCTCTTCACTGGTGCCAACCTCTGGGCCCGCCTCCGGTTGTCTCATCAGCTCACTCAACAGCTGCAGTGCTGCAGAACTCTCGTCCGAGAACTGCAAACAAGACAACATGCTGACTTTTAACAGTAAACATAGTTAACATACAGTAAACATACATGCACATACCATAAGCAGGCCAATTTTTCACCGCAAACACACATACAAGCAACCTAACATATATTTTAACAAACATACCAAAGCTGAAAAAGGGCAGATGAAAAGAATGACACCAAACTTGCAAATGAATCACACAATTTACTTCATGTTTACATTATTCAGAGACAGAAAGTTCACATTTAGTGCAAGCTGTTTACTGTGAACTTAATTAGCTGCAGTAAATTGTTTAGTTACAGCGCAAAAATCGATTATTCTTTACCATTTATAAATTTGTAATTGCCAATTAACTTTTGCAGTAGTCACCACATAGTGAACTTCGACCGTTTTTCCCGAGATAACAAGCACATTGTAGCGAACTGTGCACACTTACAAACTTTCCGGAGAGAGATCGCTGCAGTTTGCCCATCATGTACCCGCCACGGAACAGAGTGGTCCACAGCTCGCTGCGCAGCACATCCTGCTCTGCAGAGTCGTCCATCAGCAGTAAGCTGTCACCAGGCATCACTGCAGGCAGCAAACACACAGCTGTATTTCATGCATGTTTCTTTAGCCTTTTCTGCATGCTACATACATCTTACTTGTTTCACTTATTCTCTTTGTTGTCCCTATTTGTCTCCCTCTACTTCCAGCAAACATAAGCCGAAGCATGTGTTTCTGTGAAATGTTGATCCTTTATTCAATGTGCAGCAACACTCAGATTTATATACATTTTGTTAGTACAGTCAAACCTTCTGTAGCGAACCCTTTTTAGGTAACAACAAACTGTCTACAAGGACCACCCCAAAAGACCATGGACAAGTTTTGTTATCTATGCACCTGGCTATGACGACGACTTTTGGTTGGTCCCTTTGGTTGTCATTACAGACAGGTTCTACTGTACCAGACTGTTGAGAAATAATGTGTACCACTGGCAAACAATAATTTGTGACCACTGTCATTCTTTCCTTCTTTTGCACCATGAATCTAGTGCTTTGGACAGCTCGAACATTCATTTTCAGTACAAGAGAACAGGAAATTGGGAAGCACCCACATTTTGACGGTATGATTCTTTGTCCCAAGAATAGCAGCTCAAGCCTCCGCCTAAACATTACTAAATATCAAATACTGACCAGGGTTTGCAGCCAAGGTTGCGCCACACAGACAGCCAAACAGCCGTGTCAGTCCCAGCTGTAGATCATAGGCCCAGGACAGGGGAATGTCAGGACTTCCTTTGGCAGTGACCTGCAGCAAAACAAACAGAAGAGAATCCCCTTGTTTATCTAAAACAACATATGATAGTGATTAGAATGCAACCAAAAAGGTATACTTGAAATTCTTCCTTTCCCTCTTTTTCTTAATTCTTTTTTTCGGTTTCAACAAGACAGTTTTAAATCTCACTGTATAGCATATCATAGATAATTTCTCTGTGCTAAAAATCAAAGACACACACATGGGGCATTCTCCAAGTATCCTCATCATTGATCTCAACAAAGATTAACAAACCAATGTCCTGAACATTTCTACCACAACAACTGCCATCATCCACACAAGCACTGATAACGATCTTTCTAGTACTGACCTTGAACTTGTATCCCCACTCGGTGTTGCTGCTGTCGGAGCGGAAGATGAAGTGGAGGTGTGGTCCGGTGAAGTGGACCTGTTTGGGCCACTTGTTGGTCCCCACTTTCTGGTCGTAACGCACCTTCACACCTTTGGCGTCCGTGAACTCCAGGTAGTCGTACCTTTCACGACAAACATTTTCCGTGTAAATTCACGTAAAATTTTGCTTCCATTCCACAATTCATGATACAGTGGAACCCCATTTTAAGACCTCCAAAAGTCTGACAAAATCAGGTCTTAACAAGTCGCGTAAGGCGAAAATACAACATTTAGTCAAGTAGCTGTCGAACTCACAGAATGAAACTGAACGCAATGCAACGCAGCAAGACCGTATACTCGTAGCATCGTCAGTCCACCGCTCACGGCATAGGCAGTGAAATTGACAAGAAGAGCGGGGTAGTAGTTGCGCTGGGAAGGATAGCACGCTTTTCTGTACCTCTCTTCGTTTTAACTTTCTGAGCATGTTTTTAATCCAAACATATCATATCTATATGTTTTTGGAATCAGGAACCGACAAGGAATAAGATGAAAGTGTTTTTAAATTGATTTGGAAAATTTAATTTTGATAATAATTTTTATATATTTAATTTTCAGAGCTTGATTTTAATCCGAATATAACATATTTATATGTTTTTGGAATCAGCAAAAGATGGAGAATAAGATAAACGTAAATTTGGATCGTTTTATAAAAAACATCTTTTTTTTACAATTTTCAGATTTTTAATGACCAAAGTCATTAATTAATTTTTAAGCCACCACGCTGAAATGCAATACCGAAGTCCGTGCTTTGTCGAACATTACCCGACCAAAATTTCAACCAATTTGGTTGAAAAATGAGGGCGTGACAGTGCTGCCTCAACTTTCACGAAAAGCCGGATATGACGTCATCAAAGACATTTATCAAAAAAATGAAAAAAACGTTCGGGGATTTCATACCCAGGAACTCTCATGTCAAATTTCATAAAGATCGGTCCAGTAGTTTAGTCTGAATCGCTCTACACACACACACACACAGACAGACACACACACACACGCACATACACCACGACCCTCGTCTCGATTCCCCCCTCTACGTTAAAACATTTAGTCAAAACTTGACTAAATGTAAAAAGGAGGGAGTCTTAAAATGAGGGTAAATTTACAGAGGTTATGAACAGAAAGTCTAAGAAAACAGGGTCTTAAAAGGGAGGTTCCACTGTACATGAAGCAACCATGAAACAAAACTCAAAACAGCTCTTGGAGGTACATTCACAAATGAGTGTTTGAATATTACAGCACTCCAATAATCACCATCAATGAGTCTTTATTAAAACGTTGTAAGATGTTACTTCAGGAAAAGCACTGGCATCAAGTAAAAGCTATAAGCTGACCAGGGTCTACAAGTGTGTAAAAATAATACAACTGACATAAAGTGAAAAAACAAGTGTGAAATGTACTCACCTTCTCTCCGTTTCACATCTGGGGTCAAAGTCAATGATGAATTTTGTAGCACCTGGACAAGAAAACACCTGCAATAGAAAGATAAGTTCATATTGTCAGTACATACATAATTATACACAAATAAATATTTGATGACCCACAATGTTGAGAAATATCACACACGATTTTGTTAAGAATCTTAAAAGGCTGGTGATTATTAAGGGGAGGTGGGCCAGTGCACTACCTTTTTTTCAATTTTGAATGTTTTATTGTGTCTGAATGTTATTTTATGAAAGAAATGAACAAATGATGACAAAGAATAGTCACTTTTTGTATTTTCGGTTGCTGGTTTTTGTTTTACGCGACAAAAACAGTCAAAATACAGACAAAAGTGGAGTACAGGAGATACACGGATTTTCATCAGATGTGATTGTCACACTTCTAATTATTGTTTTATTTTATCCTTCTGGGTATGCTCTAGGGGATTACGAAGCAGATTTTGTTTATTATATTTATATTTGGAGTTAGGAACACTTCTTTGTTACAACTGTCAAACTTTAGGGTAACGCTTGCGAAATTATTTTTTGAAATAATATGGATATGACTATAATAAAATTTCAGCAAAATCCCTTCGTAATCCCCCAGAATGTTATATTCTGCACAAACTACAAAAGAAAATATTGCTCTAGCTAAATTACAGCCAGAGAAATCGCGTAACCCAAGACGTAACCGTAGGCAAAATGGCTGAACTGAGAAAAACGACATTGAAGATTGAACACCACAGAAACACTATTGAAACAGACACACAAGGACAAAACTGTGTTATGAATGAACAGCTTAGTTTATTTGAATTGCAAACTACTTAGCCTTTAGCACGCCAGCAGAGAATTTATGCGTCCATCCCTTCTTTCCCTCTGTCAACCAGCATGGGGATACTGCCCCAGCGCCTAAACGTGTATCAATGACCCGATTCTCGTTTGTATTTGCATGCGAGAATAACAGTATTTTTAACGGTAACTTACTTGAGCCAGAACGAGACTTATTTCCTTCCGTTATCTCGTCGATTTGTTGGTTTCCTCGAAGTTTTCTGCTTTTGTTTTTACATCGATACAGTACTTTGGTGCTTCGACAAGCAAGATGGAGGATGATGAGTTTGAAACTTTCGTTTGAGTTGTTTTTTGACAACAAATCGTACGTGGAATCTGAACGATTTACTGAGGAAGCTCTTCGCAATGAACTGTGTATCGCGGTGAAGAAAATGACACAGTTCGTCAAGACAGTGACGGAATTTACGAAAGTGCAGATTGATACAAACAGTTGCTGATCCAGTTTCGTTCGGGAAATGGCAGGCCCAGCAAACATTACCAATAATCTGACTGATGTTGGATACTTTCTCCTGTTTTTGTTTTTTTTGCGTAGCAAATGCTCAACTTGCTTGTCGAGGAGATACTGCACAGAAACTGACTCAAATTCAGCGCAAAGCAAGCCAGTGCCGAGACGTAAAAAGTGTGCTGCATGGCGTGTTCGGAAATGGCGACCTGTGGATCTGCGTGGAGATCAAAGCTTTCCTCTGTATCGGAAACACCGACAGAATCCAAACTTTGGCCTAGTACCAGCGGAACTACTTGTTGTTGCTAACCGAACTAATAAAGACATTGTCCTCTTTCTTATTTCGAGCCATTGTTATCGTATCAAAGGTTGTTTCTCAAGGAAAAATTCGCTTTCGGTTGTCACCGATCGTTTGATGTGTAACCAGGATGTTGTAAAACCGAGTGAACTTCGGGTGTTCCCGTCATGGCCGAGAGTCTCTTCGGTAGTTTCCGTATGCAAAATTCGTAAGCTGTTTTGGGTATTTTAGCAGATTATGTTTCCATAACATACCTATCATCCATGTGTGTCGGTGTTTTTGTCAAAAGTGTCCTATTTATCTGTCAATAAAGACAAAATGTGAACATGTGTGGCATTGATTGTCTTCTGTAGTCGATATTCCCCCGCCAAAAAATGTCTCATTTCAAAGGCTAGTTACGGCTTTGTCCTCAGCAAAACAGTGCATTCACGACATACGAAACTGCGCAGCAGCTCTTGACCTATAACATGACATCAGTGTTTTGATGAATGTTCCATTCACTCAGCCACTTGTCCGTTGCAAAGGCAGCAATCGTAATCGAACGGAAATGTCCTTATTTGGAAGGTACTCGACATCCATTGGTTCGTTTCATAAACCGAAATCGGGAACCAGTTTACTTTGTGAGTGCGCATGCTCAGCTTACGAATTTTGCATACGGAAACTACCGAAGAGACTCTCGGCCATGACGGGAACACCCGAAGTTCACTCGGTTTTACAACATCCTGGTTACACATCAAACGATCGGTGACAACCGAAAGCGAATTTTTCCTTGAGAAACAACCTTTGATACGATAACAATGGCTCGAAATAAGAAAAAGGACAATGTCTTTATTAGTTCGGTTAGCAACAACAAGTAGTTCCGCTGGTACTAGGCCAAAGTTTGGATTCTGTCGGTGTTTCCGATACAGAGGAAAGCTTTGATCTCCACGCAGATCCACAGGTCGCCATTTCCGAACACGCCATGCAGCACACTTTTTACGTCTCGGCACTGGCTTGCTTTGCGCTGAATTTGAGTCAGTTTCTGTGCAGTATCTCCTCGACAAGCAAGTTGAGCATTTGCTACGCAAAAAAACAAAAACAGGAGAAAGTATCCAACATCAGTCAGATTATCGGTAATGTTTGCTGGGCCTGCCATTTCCCGAACGAAACTGGATCAGCAACTGTTTATATCAATCTGCACTTTCGTAAATTCCGTCACTGTCTTGACGAACTGTGTCATTTTCTTCACCGCGATACACAGTTCATTGCGAAGAGCTTCCTCAGTAAATCGTTCAGATTCCACGTACGATTTGTTGTCAAAAAACAACTCAAACGAAAGTTTCAAACTCATCATCCTCCATCTTGCTTGTCGAAGCACCAAAGTACTGTATCGATGTAAAAACAAAAGCAGAAAACTTCGAGGAAACCAACAAATCGACGAGATAACGGAAGGAAATAAGTCTCGTTCTGGCTCAAGTAAGTTACCGTTAAAAATACCGTTATTCTCGCATGCAAATACAAACGAGAATCGGGTCATTGATACACGTTTAGCGCTGGGGCAGTATCCCCATGCTGGTTGACAGAGGGAAAGAAGGGATGGACGCATAAATTCTCTGCTGACGTGCTAAAGGCTAAGTAGATTGCAATTCAAATAAACTAAGCTGTTCATTCATAACACAGTTTTGTCCTTGTGTGTCTGTTTCAATAGTGTTTCTGTGGTGTTCAATCTTCAATGTCGTTTTTCTCAGTTCAGCCATTTTGCCTACGGTTACGTCTTGGGTTACGCGATTTCTCAGGCTGTAATTTAGCTAGAGCAATATTTTCTTTTGTAGTTTGTGCAGAATATAACATTCTGGGGGATTACGAAGGGATTTTGCTGAAATTTTATTATAGTCATATCCAGATTATTTCAAAAAATAATTTCGCAAGCGTTACCCTAAAGTTTGACAGTTGTAACAAAGAAGTGTTCCTAACTCCAAATATAAATATGATAAACAAAATCTGCTTCGTAATCCCCTAGAGCATACCCAGAAGGATAAAATAAAACAATAATTAGAAGTGTGACAATCACATCTGATGAAAATCCGTGTATCTCCTGTACTCCACTTTTGTCTGTATTTTGACTGTTTTTGTCGCGTAAAACAAAAACCAGCAACCGAAAATACAAAAAGTGACTATTCTTTGTCATCATTTGTTCATTTCTTTCATAAAATAACATTCAGACACAATAAAACATTCAAAATTGAAAAAAAGGTAGTGCACTGGCCCACCTCCCCTTAAGATAGAATGTAAGGCTTCTTTTTAAGCCTACTGTCTATATGATACTTACCGAGACAGTACTATTCTTGCACATTATCTATTATAGGCCGAAAAAATTGGACAAAACGCTGCGTGGGTACAATTATCTCCCATAACCATGCGCCACCGTGGATCCCAAGCACTGTCTGAGTGCTTCCCCCTTACAGGATGTAGGTGGCGCGTCCTCTTTCTTTATGAGCTGCAGACCCTCAAAAAGCCCATAACATATCAAGAGGGGAGGCGGGAGGGAAACTCTAATAGTACTGTCTCGGTAAGTATCATATAGACAGTAGGCTTAAAAAGAAGCCTTACAGTCAATATAACACTTACCTCGACAGTACTATTCTTGCACAGAATACCAGAGTGGTGTGAGGGTGATATGTAGAGTATTAAACTCCTTAATCAAAATCACTTAAATCCAAGGATTAAGATACCCAGGCAATTTTCGAACAGTACTACTGTAAAAGAAAATATACCCAAGAAAAATACCTTAGACTGACGTGACCATGCTGGCAACCACTGCTTTGGCAATGCCATACGACTGGTCAAGCCTGAGACTGGAAAAGTCTCGCATATAGTGGTTAATAAACGTGGCTGGAGTCTTCCAGAACGCGACCGCCATTATGCTTTGGAGCGAGGCACCCCGCACGTGCGCCAACGAGGAGCCGATAGCCCGAATCTCGTGTGCCCTGATGTCAGGGACCACATCCACTTGAGCATGAACATAAGCCTGTTTGATAAGCAAGGTCAGCCAACGAGCTAAAGTTTGTCTAGAAATATCCGATTGGTACTTCGGATTAAGCGAGACAAACAGTGACCGCTTAGAAGACCGAAAGCTACGTGTTCTATCCAGGTACACTCTAAGGGCACGTACTGGGCAGAGGAAGCGATCAGGGTCATCATGTTCAAGAGTGGGAGCCAAGGCTTGAATGACTACTGGTTTGGACAACTCCGAGGCATTCTGATTCTTGGCTCGAAAGTCTGGTAGGAAAGCCAACGTCACCTGATGTGTGGTGAACTCAATGTCAAATTCCAGGCCACTCAAAGCTTGAATACCACTGAGTCTACGGCAAGTGGCTAAAGCGATGAGGAACACAGTCTTAAAAGTCAGGAACTTGATACTAATGCCTGCCAGGGGTTCAAACTCCTTGCTACGCAGGAGTTTGAGAACCAGGAAGACATCCCACTTGGGAAATGAAACCCGAGGTTTAGACACCGCTGCATTGCTAATACCCGAAAGGACATTAGCAATGAGGGAGGAACTGATCAAGTGTTCAGGTCTGCGACCAGTAGCAGCCGCAATCGTGGAAGTGATGGCAGATTTGTATCCAAGAAGAGTCTTAGAAGAAAGACTCTTCTTTTGATACACTTCCACCAGGAAGTTGGCCAAGTCCTGTGTTGAGGGATAAAGCGGCTTTATCCCCTTGGACAAGGCGAAGGAGGCCCAAGCTCTCCAGCGTAAGTCATAGAGCTGATTAGTTGATCGCCTCTTAGCGTTCAAGGAAAACTCTACTGAACTCTTGTGCAATCCTAGTGCAAGCAGTTTGGAGCGCACAAGAGCCATGCGGTCAAGCACAGACTCTCTGGACGTGGATGAGGGAGGCCTGATCGAGGCTGGAGCAGACTTCCCCCGTCCAGATTCAGAGGTAGAGGGTCTACGTGGGTGAGACCGCGAAGATCTGGAAACCACGGAGCTGTTGGCCAGTAAGGCGCGACCAAAATCAGTCTTGGCCGTTCCTGCAGATACTTTGCCAGTACCCTCGGAATCAGAGATGTCGGGGGATAGGCGTAAGCATCGAGGAGCCTCCACGAGAGAGTGAATGCGTCCACGTGGAACGCATTCGTGTCTCGAAAGGGGCTGACGTACCTGGGAAGCCGAGCGCTGAATCGAGTTGCGAACAGATCGATCAGAGGACGGTCCCACCTTGCCCACAGACGCCGTAGAACGTTGTGAGCGATGGTCCATTCTGTGGGGAGAACCTGATCGCCCCGACTGAGAATGTCGGCCAGGGCGTTCAGTTTCCCCGGAACGAATTGGACTGACATCCGGACCTGATTGGTCTGGCACCAGAGCAGAATCTCCTCCGCTAACAGGGAGAGGGACCGAGAATTGGTGCCCCCCTGGTGGCGAAGGTAAGCTAGGCATGTGGTGTTGTCCCCGTGGACCAACACATCCTGATCCCGAATCAGGAGGCGAAACTCCAGCAGAGCCCGACGAACCGCCTCCAACTCTAGAAAGTTGATGTGTAGGAGGGACTCCTCCTGGGTCCAGACCCCCTGGGCCTCGTGCAGGTCCAGGTGGGCCCCCCAACCCCGCGTAGAAGCGTCGGTGTACAGGAAGAGAGACGGCCGTCTCGGTTGGATAGGCACCGCAGAGTTGAGCCAGATCGGGTCCAGCCATTGGACTACAGCCTCGTGAAACCAAGGCCCGATCTGGACCAACTCGGTGTAATCGAGAGGCCTGGAAGTCCGATCTGCTACTGCCCGTTGCAGGGGACGTTTGTGTAGCCTTGCAAGGGGCAGCAGCAGAGCGACAGACTCCATGGAACCCAACAGTTCCGCCAGCCGCCTGTGAGGAACAGCGCGGCAAGCCTGAATGGAGAGGATCTTTCGCCTCAGGGAGAGGATTCTGTCCGGGGAGGGAGACACAGTGTAAAGCACTGTGTCGAACGCCATCCCCAAGTAGC
This sequence comes from Littorina saxatilis, assembly GCF_037325665.1. Lineage (NCBI taxonomy): Eukaryota > Metazoa > Mollusca > Gastropoda > Littorinimorpha > Littorinidae > Littorina > Littorina saxatilis. Next base: position 56,634,751 of record NC_090246.1, on the reverse strand, counting down.
AAAACTGCTGGGCTGGCACGAGGTCTGACTTGTGCCACTGTATCTGGAACCCCAAAGCATGGGTCCGTTCCAGGACCTGCCGGGTGTGTTGGAGGCATTGATCGCGAGACTGGGCCAGGGTGAGCCAATCGTCCAAATATTGACGCAGACGCACACCCTGAGCTCTGACCAACGCCGCCAGCTCCTTGACCACCTTTGTAAAAATCAGCGGGGCCAAGGACAGGCCGAATGGGAGGGCCCGAAACTCGAACACTGTGCCCTCCCAAACAAACCGGAGCAGATGTCGGTACCCCGGGGCCACCAGGATGTGGAAGTAAGCATCCTGGAGGTCCACAGACGTGGCCCAATCGTTTGGCCGGATGGCCAACCGGACCGACGAAGGGGTTTCCATCTTGAACTTGCACCTGCGAAGGTACAAGTTCAAGGTGGAGAGGTCCAACACCGGCCTGAACCTGCCGTCCTTTTTGGGGACGGTGAACAGGCGGGAGTAGAACCCCGGAGAAGGCTGAGAAAGGGGGTAGACAGCCTTCTTCTCGACCAACGAGTTCACCTCGTCTTGAAGAGCCTGCCATCTGGCAGGGTCTCGAGGAGGGGGGAACGTCAAAGGTAGAGCGGACAATGGAGGTTGTGACGACAGCGGTAGAGAAAACCCCGACCCCACCACCCTCAAGATAAACTGGTTGGAGACCAGTCTGCCCCACATGTCGCGGGCCCGAAAAAGGGAACCGACGGACGAAAGAGGGGCAACTTGAGGGGGCGTCAACGTAGGGCCGGGACTCACTGAAAATTCTGCTGGCGGGCAGGCGCAGGCTTGCGACCACCCCCCTGGTGGTGCTGCTTACCCTTACCTGTCTGAGCACCCTTCTTCTTACGCTTGGGAGCACGAGAAGCCGGGGCCGCAGGGGGGAACGCGACAGGCGCCTGAGAGGAGGAAGAAGGAGGCAGTGAAACTGGCTTCTTCTTCTTCTTCTTCTGAGGCTGGGAGCTGGAGGTGACTGTAGCACTTCTCTTACTCCCCGCCGACGTCGCCGAAGCAGCGAGGCCAACCATCAGAGAATCAGTGTTCCTCTGGCGTGTGGACTCCACCACAGAACGGACAGTGCCCGGATGAAAAAGGGAAGAAGGCTGAGGAAACGTGTTCCTCAGACTCTTCCTCATATCCGGAGGCACTAAAGAAGTAGCCAGAAAATGATCACGGAACAGGGCCAACAAGTGGACCCGTGTTCCAATGGCCAATTCTGCCGCAGTCGTCACGCACGATCGCACGGCATGCAAAGCCCGATCCACTCGAACCGTGTCAAGGACCCGAGTGGAATCGGACTCTGCCCGATCGGGAGGGTCCAACAGTGTGGACAGCGTGCTCATCCATGTCAAGGCCTGTGATTGGGCCTCGACAATGGAAGAAACGGTGGCCTCAAGATTGTGGAACGAAGCAGAGCTCAGTTCCACCTTCTTGACCGAAGGCACCTCCCCAACGAACACATCACCGTCAGCCCCACCCTGAACACTCGAAGTCTGGAAAGGGAGAGTTCGAGAGTCAAAGGGAAAAGGGAGGGACGAAACAGATTGGACACGAGGAAACAGTGGAGGTGCGCCTCCCGAAGGAAAGCACGGCACTGAATCCGCGTCCTCCCGAGGAACATAGGTCGCGTTCGCACGTGAATCTGTACTCCTCAGGCGATGTGCTGCCGCTTCCACCGTGGCACTAAGACTAGGGTGGAACGCGAATTGCTGGCGGCCGGATCGTTCATAAAACGAGCCGCCGGCAGACGCGGCGTGTGCCTCCCGCGCCCGGGCCGAAGCGGACTCCAAGGACGAGAGGGCGTCGGAGGGAAGGACGTCCTGAAACTGTTCAAACGTCCTTCTAGCTGTGCGAGGGAGAGCCTCCTGCCTCTCGTCCTCAGACTCCACGTCCTGTGTGTCAACCGAAGGGTTGGGAACACTAGACGACAGACGCTTAAGAGAGGCATCCGTGGCGTCAAGACGCCGCGTGATGTCTGTCATGTACTGTTGGAAAGTACGAAGCATAGCTTCGGAAGTTCCATCAGAAACCGGCAAGGGTAGAGGATCAGTGTTAACCTCAGGGCGACCCTGATCCTCCTCCCCATCGTCCTCTGACTCACTCTCCTCTTCACTTCCCGACAACTCCTCAACAGCAGGAGTGTAGGAAGCTTGAGGGGGAGGAGCCGAAAGTGATGAAGTAGACTGTGACGAAACGCCCACTGAAGCAAGAGGCCGCGAAGACCCCTGCCCCAAAGACGAAACGTCTCCAGCAGCCGAAGGGAGAGAACAACAAAAACCCTGCGACTGTTGGGTCAGTCCAGCCAACGAACCCCCGCCATTTATAGACTGAACAGGGACCCATCGGGTCTGATCAGAAAAGAAATGGTCCGGTCCGGTCGGGGGTGCCGATCCGGTCCGGTCGGGTGGTCCGGTGTTCCGGTGGTCCGGTCCGGTCCGGTCGAGTGGTCCGGTGTTCCGGTGGTCCGGTCCGGTCCGGTGGTCCGGTCCGGTCCCGTACCATCCGGAGGTCCCGTTCGGCACAGAACCATCCGTACCCACAAAAGTGTTCGGGTGGTTCGGTCCGGACGTGGAAACACCGTACCATCCGGACCCGTAGGTCCGGTGGTCCGGTGTGTTCCGGTTCGGTGCCAGACCACCCGGACCAACAGAGGTGGTCGGGTGGTCCGGTCCCGACCGGACCACTGGTCCCGTACCGTACCATCCGGACCCGTAGGTCCGGTGGTCCGGTGTGTTCCGGTTCGGTGCCAGACCACCCGGACCAACAGAGGTGGTCGGGTGGTCCGGTCCCGACCGGACCACTGGTCCCGTACCGTACCATCCGGACCCGTAGGTCCGGGGGTCCGGCAAGGGCCAGAGGTACTGTCCCGCACCGGACCCTAAGGTCCGGTACGGTCCCGTACCATGGGTCCCGTCCGGACCAAACCCGGAGGTCAAGTCCAGTCGGGACCCGTGGGTCCGGTTCGATCCCGACCCGTAAGCCTGGACCGTTCCGGACCCTTGGTCCGGACCATCCGTCACCCGAACACCAGACGCTAAGGAATGGCGTGGGGTCAAGACGGTCCGGTCGGAGGTGTCGGTTTGAGCAACAGAAACAATGTTCCCGTCGCCCTGACCATTCGACAGAAGTACCACGTTCTGTCGAACACCTCCACGTCCAGTAACTAGTCGGCCGGAGCGTTTCATAGAGGGACAGCCACCAGTCACACGGACGTCAGAGGGAACCGTAGTAGCAGTGGTCGTAGGCACGATGCCTGAAACCCCTGCCCCCACAGGACCGCCCTGAACGGGGTCAATTCGCATCCCAACCCCAGCGGGGAGGGAATTCATAGACCCCGTCATCTCCTCCGATCTCCCCCCCCATGAGTCCGAGACTACTGTCGAAACAGCAGTAGACGACCCAGCGAGGGAGTTCAGAGGAGGACCCGTGTCCCTCCTGGCTTCCACAGCGGTGGAAACCGAGGAGGGCACAGGAGAGGCACCGGAAAAGAAAGAAGTCGAAACCTGAGTCTCTCCCGTAGCCCCTAGATCAGATTCACCAACCCCCAAAGAGGGTTGGGAATCGACCCGCCCCCGGATTCGAGCCAGGGAGGAGAAGGAAACCTTCCCCCCAGGCTTGAAACCGGGAGGAGCTGAAGCCTGAGACTGAGGGCCGGACAACGGCGTCGAAGGGGGGGAAGCGTGTTCCACGGAAGGAGAAGGAGAAAGACGCTTTTTCTTTCCCCTCGACCTTCCCCGAACCTTCGACGGCGCAGCCCCGCCCGAAGTCCCAGGTTCAAGCCCAGCCTGTTTGAGCAAGCTCGCATTGAGCTTGCTCAAACAGGCTTTCTCCGCCCTCCCTCGCCGCAAACGCAAAGCGTTTGGGGAGGGAGAGTCGGAGCGCCGAAAGGTCCCCCTGTCCGTGCGCAAAACATGACGCTGTGCGCCCGGAGAAGGGTTGCCCCCGGCAGACTCTGGTTCCGTAGAACCAGAGCCCAAAACAAGACGAGACATCCTACCTCGCCCTGTACGTACCCTTAAAAAATCGAGAATTAACAAAATTCAAAGAAAATTAGGTCAATACTCAAGTGAATGAGGCGAAACGAGAAGCAGACGACCGGTCACCACGAAGTAGGACGGTAGGCACGCCGAGTCCGCCACACAACAACGGAGGCACAAGTTGGAAGAAAAACAACGTAGCCTCAAGCCAGAAGTGGAATAACACACAAAAATCCAACAGGTGGTAATCCACACAGAAAAGAAGACTCTAGAATCCAAAATAATCCGGGAGCGCAGCAGAAACACAGCCTACTGTCACGCGCGAAAAAAGAAAGAGGACGCGCCACCTACATCCTGTAAGGGGGAAGCACTCAGACAGTGCTTGGGATCCACGGTGGCGCATGGTTATGGGAGATAATTGTACCCACGCAGCGTTTTGTCCAATTTTTTCGGCCTATAATAGATAATGTGCAAGAATAGTACTGTCGAGGTAAGTGTTATATTGACGTAGTAGGCAGCACAAAGATATTTCAACACTTTCAAGGACATTTCTAACAACCTCTTTGAACACTGTAAAAGGTTAATCACCAAATAGAGTTTACACTACAACACAGTACCTGTGTGATTGAAGAGTTGTTGTCATAGTTGTGGGGAGACTCCACCTCCCATGTGCGAAGAACAATGTCCTCGTTCTTCATGTCGCACCAGTTCTCACTTGTCATCTGCAGGTAAAGTAAACCATGTACATGCCTCTCTTTTCTGGTGCAATGGTACCCGTTATAAGGGGACACTTCCTGGGACCTGCCAAAAGTGTCACTACATTTTCGGCATTTAAATTCATACAGTACGGTGGTACCTGCAATGAAAGGACACCCTTCGGATCAGCCTAAGGTGTCCCTACATTGCAGGTGGTCTGTCATGACAGGTATATTTTGGTGGAGAAAAATCCAAAGGGACAACAGTGTCCTTTCATGGAAGGTGTCCTCTCGTCGGAGGTACTTCACATCGCAGATATGACTATAGCAGAACACAAGCTATGTTCTTTATTCAGAGGCACACTCTCACTGGAGGGGCTTCATATTAAAGGTACTATTGTACCAGATATCTAGTCAGCTTCAAGCCTTTTCTTATGTTAAAAACCTGTTGCTGTTTGTACACTGCCGGCAAACACTGACACAGCAACAGCAACCTGCACAGAGCTAGAACCAGGGGAGGTGATTTCTTTCTTTATTTGGTGTTTAACGTCGTTTTCAACAACGAAAGTTATATCGCGACGGGGAAAGGGGGGAGATGGGATAGAGCCACTTGTCAATTGTTTCTTGTTCACAAAAGCACTAATCAAAAATTTGCTCCAGGGGCTTGCAACATAGTACAATATATTACCTTACTGGGAGAATGCAAGTTTCCAGTACAAAGGACTTAACATTTCTTACATACTGCTTGACTAAAATCTTTACAAAAATTGACTATATTCTATGCAAGAAACACTTAACAAGGGTAAAAAGAGAAACAGAATCCGTTAGTCGCCTCTTACGACATGCTGGGGAGCATCGGGTAAATTCTTCCCCCTAACCCGCGGGGGGTACGGGAGGTGAAGCATACGTGGGATGCACAATGCGGAGGTAGCTTTAAGCCTGTCCTTAACTGGGCGAAGTCGACTAAGCAAAGTATACTCCGCATTGCTGGCCGTACGAAGCTTTAGCACTGGGTTTTTGGTGCGAAGTCTTTGTGAAGTCGACTTCAGGCTCAATTCAGGACCGCCTTAATATATACCTCTGGGAATAGTGACGGAGCACTTTTCTCCAGTGCACTGAGCGCTTCAAAGAGAGCGTAGAAGCTCTGCAGAACAGTGACTCTGGCGTTGGAGTCAAGACTGTCAACCAGAAACATCATAATCAGCACCTGAAACAAAACAGTTGTGAAATGAGACCAACATTTACTGTACATGCATATGATTTCGCAAATCAGAGAGCACTCCTTGCTCGCAACTAAATACAGTATCATTTGTCTCGCTGTCCAGGATTGACAATATAGACGTGTAATCGACAAGAAGAAGAACTCGCAACAATATAATATGAACGTTTAGTCCAGAGTTAACTACATGTGGTTTCTTTAACCCATTTTGGGCAGTAGCTGCTGGAGACCAGCACAACTTCTGCTCTGAGGTTAACTTTGAAGAAAGGTGCAAACAAAACTGTAGTGCCACAAACAGCTTCACTGTATTAGGCACTTATTCTTTGAAACTGAACAAGATTGTTTGGGAGATGTTAATGTTTTAACTAACAGAAGTCAACACTTGAAATGGTTGTGGTACAAATTATCACTGACAGAATATCAACACAATTACTATCACTGACAGAATATTGACACCATTACTATCACTGACAGAATATCAATACCATTACTATCACTGACAGAATATCAATACCATTACTATCACTGACAGAATATCAATACCATTACTATCACTGTCAGAATATCAATACCATTACTATCACTGACAGAATATCAACACCATTACTATCACTGTCAGAATATTAACACCATAACTATCACTGACAGAAGTCAACACTTGACATGGTTGTGGTACAAATTATCTCAGGATCTGTACGCAATGAGTTAAATATTTCACATTTGTTGACACAATTACTATCACTGTGAGAATATTAACACAATTACTATCACTGTGAGAATATTGACACAATTACTATCACTGTGAGAATATCGACACAATTACTATCACTGTCAGAATATTAACACAATTACTACCACTGTCAGAATATCAACACAATTACTATCACTGTGAGAATATTGACACTGCTATGAAGACAAAGACAAGCTGACCAGCTGTCTGACGATGGAGGAGAGGAAGGCAGGACTCATGTTCTTCACGTATTCCTCCAGCTTGGTCTTCTCTTTCTTCTGTAGCAGCTGGCACGCCTCCACTGCCTTGCCCGCCAGGTGAGTCGAGTCTGAAAACAGTGTTAGGTTCAGAGAACACAGTGGAACCCCCCTTTCAAGACCTTGCTTCCACAGCAGGTGGTCATCTTCCGCCTGAGAACGGGACACAACAGACTTAACCAGCATCTCCACAAGAAGCTGCATGTTGTGCCCTCCCCCATGTGTTCTTGTGGGGAAGCAGAGCAGGACACGGCCCACATCCTACGAGACTGCAGGAACCACCAGGTGCTGAGAGAGGAAATCTGGCCAATGCCGGAGTCCCTGCACAACAAGCTGTACGGGCCAGTGGCTGCGCTGCAGAGGACCACTAATTATATCTCAAGATCTGGACTCCAAGTGTGATCGGCGATCGAAAAGAAGAAGAAGACCTTGCTTTTTAGAATTTTCTCTTCTTCTTCTTCTTCTTCTTCTGCGTTCGTGGGCTGAAACTCCCACGTACACTCGTGTTCTTTGCACAAGTGGAATTTTACGTGTATGACTGTTTTTTTACCCCGCCATTTAGGCAGCCATACGCCGTTTTCGGAGGAAGCATGCTGGGTATTTTCGTGTTTCTATAACCCACCAAACTCCGACATGGATTACAGGATCTTTTTCGTGCGCACTTGGTCTTGTGCTTGCGTGTACACACGGGGGTTATTCGGACACCGAGGAGAGTCTGCACACAAAGTTGACTCTGAGAAATAAATCTCTCGCCGAACGTGGGGACGAACTCACGCTGACAGCGGCCAACTGGATACAAATCCAGCGCGCTACCGACTGAGCTACATCCCCGCCCGGAATTTTCTGTTCATAACCTCTGTAAATTTACCTCCATTTTAAGACTCCCTCTTTTTTAAGACCTGATTTTCTCACATTTGTTGAGGTCTTACACGGGGGGTTCCACTGTACTGAAACTTGCTGTAAGCCAAGACAGTTTCTCAAACAGATGTTATAATGGTGAGACTTTCTGTTATGTGCCCTCCTTCGGTGAATATGAAACGAAAAAAAGAGCAGGCAGTGGCATATAATCTAAACAAGAAAAAAATGACTACAGAAATAGAAAGTCTGTTATGCAAAGTGAAGAGAATTTGGGGAAAGGACCCATGTAAATAATCTTACCTCCATTTTCAGAACTAGGAAAGTGAGGAAGAGGTATATCTTACATTTACTGTGAACACTACTTAAAGCAATTCTTGACACATTTGTGTACTGAACATTTTGGAGGGTTAGATTTTGCTATTTGTTCAATGTTTTGTTGTACAATTCACATTAACTTTTCACTAAGTGTGTTTAAACTCAATCGTTTACAATTTTTGTGTCCTAAAACTTCACAAACTGCAAATACTCTGACAGATTAATTTTCCCAGCGTATCTGGCAGTCAACCACTAGGCTAAAGACTCATCTGACCACTGAACTCACATGTGACCAGCATGCTGGAAGCAGTGGCCTTGAGCTGGTCCGAGCTCTCCTGCTCCGTGAGTTGCTGCCAGCACCAGACCAGCAGTGAGGTCTGCAGGGCGCTGATGAGGCGGATGAGGTGCGTGATCTGGATGTTGTCCTCGTCACGAGACATGGCCATGGCCAGCTCCTGCCCCGCCACCACCACCAGCGTCCGCATCACGTCCAGCACCGGTCCACAGTCAAACGTCTGTCACGGAAAGAGGTGCTGCCACATTATTTCTCACCTCTAGTTTTGGATGACTACTTCAGCTAAAGTACAGGTATAATTATTTCCTTAGGGTTTTATTTTCAGCCCCTTCCCTCTGCATCCCCTTGCCCTTCACTCGCACCCCCCACCACCACTACCTCCCCCCACCCTCCCATTTTTTCTTCCACCTCCATCTCACATCTCCCTTATTCATTATGTTGTTCCTAAAATGTGTATGAGCTGCTGCTTGGATTTTTCTTTCCTGTGTATCTACCCACTGGCTGCTGTTCATTGTTCAGAAGTGATTTTGAGGTCTGTAACACGTGCAACCATTTCATTGTACATTGTTGTGCATGCAATGACACTAACATTTGTGTACGTAATAGCCGACTCACAAACCATACAACAACAATCAAAATATACAATCTTTCAATACAATATATCATTAGACATTTTCGCCAAATAAAAATGTTGCTAACAAGAGACACTTTCTCAGGCTAGCACAAGGGACATTTACTCAGTGTAGCACACATAAGTAAGGTAACTCCTTGTAGTTGAATTCACATAATGTAATCGAAAAAAAATAGGGTACAGTGGAACCTCCCTTTTAAGACTCCCTCCTTTATAAGACCTGATTTTGTCAGATTTTTTTTTGGTTTTCAAAGCGGGGTTCCACTGTACTACAAACAGGGATAAAACTCTTCACAGAAACTACCTCAGTGGGCACTTTCGGCAGGTCCAGCAGGCCGTGGGGGTCGACGGCACTGAAATACTGACACAGCGACTGGAACACCAGCGTCACTGATGGGGCAGTTGCCAGCTTCTGCAAAACAACAGTCTGCATTGTCGTCATCAGTGATCATCCCTGTCATACTTGACATTTTCAGAAATATTCAACATCACAGGCTTCATTTCATGGTATTTTCTTCAGTTTGATGAACTATCATAAATGACAGATTGTTAACAAGCTTTTGTAAACTCTTCTATGCAAGTTTGTATCAAGACAAGTGTGTGCATGAACACAGACAGACAGACAGACACATGCATGCACACATACTCTCTCTCACACACACATAAACGCACTCACGCATACTCTCTCTCTGTCTCTCTCTCTCTCTCAGCAAATAAAACCACAAAGGCATAATCAAGCTAATGGCAAACAAAAAAGAAAAGATGAAGGCCTAAACTTGTGATGCACTACTCACATCCACATTGTTCATCATGGAGAAAAGACGCTGTCGCTTGGATTCTTTGTCCGGGAAGAACAGAGAGGCACCTGCACACAAAACACAACTACAATGCATCCTTCAGTTAAATCAATATTACAGATTGTAAGGCTTCTTTTTAAGCCTACTGTCTATATGATACTTACCGAGACAGTACTATTCTTGCACATTATCTATTATAGGCCGAAAAAATTGGACAAAACGCTGAGTGGGTACAATTATCTCCCATAACCATGCGCCACCGTGGATCCCAAGCACTGTCCGAGTGCTTCCCCCTTACAGGATGTAGGTGGCGCGTCCTCTTTCTTTATGAGCTGCAGACCCTCAAAAAGCCCATAACATATCAAGAGGGGAGGCGGGAGGGAAACTCTAATAGTACTGTCTCGGTAAGTATCATATAGACAGTAGGCTTAAAAAGAAGCCTTACAGTCAATATAACACTTACCTCGACAGTACTATTCTTGCACAGAATACCAGAGTGGTGTGAGGGTGATATGTAGAGTATTAAACTCCTTAATCAAAATCACTTAAATCCAAGGATTAAGATACCCAGGCAATTTTCGAACAGTACTACCGTAAAAGAAAATATACCCAAGAAACATACCTTAGACTGACGTGACCATGCTGGCAACCACTGCTGTGTGGTGAACTCAATGTCAAAGTCCAGGCCACTCAAAGCTTGAATACCACTGAGTCTACGGCAAGTGGCTAAAGCGATGAGGAACAATTAGTCTTAAAAATCAGCAACTTGATACTGATGCCTGCCAGGGGTTCAAACTCATTGCTACGCAGGAGTTTGAGGACCAGAAAGACATCCCCCTTGGGAAATGAAACCCGAGGTTTAGACACCGCTGCATTGCTAATACCCGAAAGGACATTAGCGATGAGGGAGGACCTGATCAAGTGTTCAGGTCTGCGACCAGTAGCGGCCGCAATCGTGGAAGCGATGGCAGATCTGTATCCAAGAAGAGTCTTAGAAGAAAGACTCTTCTTTTGATACACTTCCACCAGGAAGTTGGCCAAGTCCTGTGTTGAGGGATAAAACGGCTTTATCCCCTTGGACAAGGCGAAGGAGGCCCAAGCTCTCCAGCGTAAGTCGTAGAGCTGATTAGTTGATCGCCTCTTAGCGTTCAAGGAAAACTCTACTGAACTCTTGTGCAATCCTAGTGCAAGCAGTTTGGAGCGCACAAGAGCCATGCGGTCAAGCACAGACTCTCTGGACGTGGATGAGGGAGGCATGATCGAGGCTGGAGCAGACCTCCCCCGTCCAGATCCAGAGGTAGAGGGTCTACGTGGGTGAGACCGCGAAGATCTGGAAACCACAGAGCTGTTGGCCAGTAAGGCGCGACCAAAATCAGTCTTGGTCGTTCCTGCAGATATTTTGCCAGCACCCTCGGAATCAGAGATGTCGGGGGATAGGCGTAAGCATCGAGGAGCCTCCACAAGAGAGTGAATGCGTCCAAGTGGAACGCATTCATGTCTCGAAAGGGGCTGACGTACCTGGGAAGCCGAGCGCTGAATCGAGTTGCGAACCGATCGATCAGAGGACGGTCCCACCTTGCCCACAGACGCTGTAGAACGTTGTGAGCGATGGTCCATTCTGTGGAGAGAACCTGATCGCCCCGACTGAGAATGTCGACCAGGGCGTTCAGTTTCCCCGGAACGAACTGGACTGACATCCGGACCTGATTGGTCTGGCACCAGAGCAGAATCTCCTCCGCCAACAGGTAGAGGGACCGAGAATTGGTGCCCCCCTGGTGGCGAAGGTAAGCTAAGCATGTGGTGTTGTTGTCCCCGTTGAAAATCAGAGGGGCCAAGGACAGGCCGAATGGGAGGGCCCGAAACTCGAACACTGTGCCCTCCCAAACGAACCGGAGCAGATGTCGGTACCCCGGGGCCACCAGGATGTGGAAGTAAGCATCCTGGAGGTCCCAGACATGGCCCAATCGTTTGGCCGGATGGCCAACCGGACCGACGAAGGGGTTTCCATCTTGAACTTGCACCTGTGAAAGTACAAGTTCAAGGTGGAGAGGTCCAACACCGGCCTGAACCGGCCGTCCTTTTTGGGGACGGTGAACAGGCGGGAGCAGAACCCCGGAGAAGGCTGAGAAAGGGGGTAGACCGCCTTCTTCTCGACCAACGAGTTCACCTCGTCCTGAAGAGCCTGCCATCTGGCAGGGTCTCGAGGAGGGGGGAACGTCCAGGGTAGAGCGGACAATGGAGGTTGTGACGACAGCGGTAGAGAAAACTCCGACCACACCACCCTCAAGAAAAACTGGTTGGAGACCAGTCTGCCCCACATGCCGCGGGCCCGAAAAAGGGAACCGACGGACGAAAGAGGGGCAACTTGAGGGGGCGTCAACGTAGGGCCGGGACTCACTGAAAATTCTGCTGGTGGGCAGGCGCAGGCTTGCGACCACCCCTCCTGGTGGTGCTGCTTCCCCTTACCTGTCTGAGCACCCTTCGTCTTGCTTGAGAACGCAACAGGCGCCTAAGAGGAGGAAGAAGGAGGCAGTGAAACTGGCTTCTTCTTCTTCTTCTTCTTCTGAGGCTGGGAGCTGGAGGTGACTGTAGCACTTCTCTTACTCCCCGCCGCCGTCGCCGAAGCAGCGAGGCCAACCATCAGAGAATCAGTGTTCCTCTGGCGTGTGGACTCCACCACAGAACGAACAGTGTCCGGATGAAAGAGGGAAGAAGGCTGAGGAAACGTGTTCCTCAGACTCTTCCTCATATCCGGAGGCACTATAGAAGTAGGCAGAAAATGATCACGGAACAGGGCCAATAAAGTGGACCCGTGTTCCAATGGCCAATTCTGCCGCAGACGTCACGCACGATCGCACGGCATGCAAAGCCCGATCCACTCGAACCGTGTCAAGGACCCGAGTGGAATCGGACTCTGCCCGATCGGGAGGGTCCAACAGTGTGGACAGCGTGCTCATCCATGTCAAGGCCTGTGATTGGGCCTCGACTGTGGAAGAAACGGTGGCCTCAAGATTGTGGAACGAAGCAGAGCTCAGTTCCACCTTCTTGACCGAAGGCACCTCCCCAACGAACACATCACCGTCAGCCCCACCCTAAACACTCGAAGTCTGGAAAGGGAGAGTTCGAGAGTCAAAGGGAAAAGGGAGGGACGAAACAGATTGGACACGAGGAAACAGTGGAGGTGCGCCTCCCGAAGGAAAGCATGGCACTGAACCCGCGTCCTCCCGAGGAACATAGGTCGCGTTTGCACGTGAATCTGTACTCCTCAGGCGATGTGCTGCCGCTTCCACCGTGGCACTAAGACTAGGGTGGAACGCGAATTGCCGGCGGACGGATCGTTCATAAAACGAGCCGCCGGCAGACGCGGCGTGAGCCTCCCGCGCCCGGGCCGAAGCGGACTCAAAGGACGAGAGGGCGTCTCAGGGAAGGACGTCCTGAAACTGTTCAAACGTCCTTCTAGCTGTGCGAGGACGAGCCTCCTGCCTCTCGTCCTCAGACCCCGGGTCCAGGTCCTGTGTGTCAACACTAGACGACAGACGCTTAAGAGAGGCATCCGTGACGTCAAGACGCCGCGTGATGTCTGTCATGTACTGTTGGAAAGTACGAAGCATAGCTTCGGAAGTTCCATCAGAAACCGGCAAGGGTAGAGGATCAGTGTTAACCTCAGGGCGACCCTGATCCTCCTCCCTATCGTCCTCCGACTCACTCTCCTCTTCACTTCCCGACAACTCCTCAAAAGCAGGAGTGTAGGGAGCTTGAGGGGGAAGAGCCGAAAGCGATGAAGCAGGCTGTGAAGAAACGCCCACAGAAGCAAGAGGCCGCGAAGACCCCTGCCCCAAAGACGAAACGTCTCCAGCAGCCGAAGGGGGAGAAAAACAACAACCCTGCGACTGTTGGGTCAGCCCAGCCAACGAACCCCCGCCATTTATAGACTGAACAGGAACCCATCGGGTCTGATCAGAAAAGAAATGGTCCGGTCCGGTCGGGGGTGCCGATCCGGTCCGGTGGTCCGGTCCGGTGCCGGACCATCCGGAGGTCCCGTTCGGCACCGAACCATCGTACCCACAGAAGTGTTCGGGTGGTTAGGTCCCAGACCAACAGAGGTGGTCGGGTGGTCCGGCACCGGGCCATCCGGACCCGTAGGTCCGGACCCGTAGGTCCGGTACCATCCGGAGGTCCTGTTCGGCACCGAACCATCCGTACGCACAGAAGTGTTCGGGTGGCTCGGTCCGGGCGTGGACGTACCGTACCATCCGGACCCGTAGGTCCGGTTCGGTGCCAGACCATCCGGACCAACAGAGGTGGTCGGGTGGTCCGGACCGGTCCGGTAGGGTGGTCCGGTGTTCCGGTCCGGTGTTCCGGTCCGGTCCCGTACCATCCGGAGGTCCCGTTCGGCACCGAACCATCCGTACCCACAGAAGTGTTCGGGTGGTTCGGTCCGGACGTGGACACACCGTACCATCCGGACCCGTAAGTCCGGTGGTCCGGTATGGTCCGGTGCCAGACCATCCGGACCAACAGAGGTGGTCGGGTGGTCCGGTCCGGACCGGACCACCGGTCCAGTACCGGACCATCCGGACCCGTAGGTCCGGTCCGGTCCCGTACCATCCGGAGGTCCCGTTCGGCACCGAACCACCCGTACCCACAGAAGTGTTCGGGTGGCTCGGTCCGGACGTGGACATACCGTACCATCCGGACCCGTAGGTCCGGTTCGGTGCCAGACCATCCGGACCAACAGAGGTGGTCGGGTGGTCCGGACCGATCCGATAGGGTGGCCCGGTGTTCCGGTCCTGTGGTCCGGTCCCGTACCATCCGGAGGTCCCGTACGGCACCGAACCATCCGTACCCACAGAAGTGTTCAGGTGGTTCGGTCCGGACGTGGACCTACCGTACCATCCGGACCCGTAGGTCCGGTGGTCCGGTATGGTCCGGTTCGGTGACAGACCATCCGGACCAACAGAGGTGGTCGGGTGGTCCGGTTCGGACCGGACCACTGGTCCGGTACCGGACCATCCGAACCCGTAGGTTCGGTCCGGTCCCGTAGCATCCGGAGGTCCCGTTCGGTACCGAACCATCCGTACCCACAAAAGTGTTCGGGTGGCTCGGTCGGACGTAGACATACCGTACCATCCGGACCCGTAGGTCCGGCATGGTCCGGTTCGGTGCCAGACCACCCGGACCAACAGAGGTGGTCGAGTGGTCCGGACCACTGGTCCGGTACCGTACCATCCGGACCCGTAGGTCCGGTGGTCCGGTGTGTTCCGGTTCGGTGCCAGACCACCCAGACCAACAGAGGTGGTCGGGTGGTCCGGTCCCGACCGAACCACTGGTCCCGTACCGTACCATCCGGACCCGTAGGTCCGGGGGTCCGGCAAGGGCCAGAGGTACTGTCCCGCACCGGACCCTAAGGTCCGGTACGGTCCCGTACCATGGGTCCCGTCCGGACCAAACCCGGAGGTCAAGTCCAGTCGGGACCCGTGGGTCCGGTTCGATCCCGACCCGTAAGCCTGGAACGTTCCGGACCCTTGGTCCGGACCATCCGTCACCCGAACACCAGACGCTAAGGAATGGCGTGGGGTCAAGACGGTCCGGTCGGAGGTGTCGGTCTGAGCAACAGAAACAATGTTCCCGTCGCCCTGACCATTCGACAGAAGTACCACGTTCTGTCGAACACCTCCACGTCCAGTAACTAGTCGGCCGGAGCGTCTTATCAAGAGGGACAGCCACCAGTCACACGGACGTCAGAGGGAACCGTAGTAGCAGTGGTCGTAGGCACGAAGCCTGAAACCCCTGCCCCCACAGGACCGCCCTGAACGGGGTCAATTCGCATCCCAACCCCAGCGGGGAGGGAATTCAGAGACCCCGTCATCTCCTCCGATCTCCCCCCCCAGGAGGCCGAAACTACTGTCGAAACAGCAGCAGACGACCCAGCGAGGGAGTTCAGAGGAGGACCCGTGTCCCTCCTGGCTTCCACAGCGGTGGAAACCGAGGAGGGCACAGGAGAGGCACCGGAAAAGGAAGATTTTAATGCCAACTGCACCCGGTGTTCCCAGGCGGTCACCCATCCAAGTACTAACCGGGCCCGACGTTGCTTAACTTCGGTGGTCGGACGAGAACCGGTGTTTACAACGTGGTATGGCCGTTGGCTGTCAAAACCTGAGTCTCTCCAGTAGCCCCTAGATCGGATTCACCAACCCCCAAAGAGGGTTGGGAATCGACCTGCCCCCGGATTCGAGCCAGGGAGGAGAAGGAAACCTTCCCCCCAGGCTTGAAACCGGGAGGAGCTGAAGCCTGAGACTGAGGGCCGGACAACGGCGTCGAAGGGGGGGAAGCTTGTTCCACTGAAGGAGAAGGAGAAAGAAGCTTTTTCTTTCCCCTCGACCTTCCCCGAACCTTCGACGGCGCAGCCCCGCCCGAAGTCCCAGGCTCAAGCCCAGCCTGTTTGAGCAAGCTCGCATTGAGCTTGCTCAAACAGGCTTTCTCCGCCCTCCCTCGCCGCAAACGCAAAGCGTTTGGGGAGGGAGAGTCGGAGCGCCGAAAGATCCCCTTCTCCGTGCGTAAAACATGACGCTGGGCGCCCGGAGAAGGGTTGCCCCCGGCAGACTCTGGTTCCGTAGAACCAGAGCCCAAAACAGGACGAGACATCCTACCTCGCCCTGTACGTACCCTTAAAGACCGAGAATTAACAAAATTCAAAGAAAATTTAGGTCAATACTCAAGTGAATGCGGCGAAACGAGAAGCAGACGACCGGTCACCACGAAGTAGGACGGGAGGCACGCCGA
The DNA here is from genome assembly GCF_037325665.1 of Littorina saxatilis. Lineage (NCBI taxonomy): Eukaryota > Metazoa > Mollusca > Gastropoda > Littorinimorpha > Littorinidae > Littorina > Littorina saxatilis. The sequence continues at coordinate 56,618,172 of NC_090246.1, read as the reverse complement.
GTCCGCCACACAAAAACGGAGGCACAAGTTGAAGGAAACACAACGTAGCCTCAAGCCAGAAGTGGAATAACACACAATAATCCAACAGGTGATAGTCCACACAGAAAAGAAGCCTCTTAGTCCAAAATAATCCGGGAGCGTAGCAGAAACACAGCCGGTCTGACACGCGCGAAAAAAGAAAGAGGACGCGCCACCTACATCCTGTAAGGGGGAAGCACTCGGACAGTGCTTGGGATCCACGGTGGCGCATGGTTATGGGAGATAATTGTACCCACTCAGCGTTTTGTCCAATTTTTTCGGCCTATAATAGATAATGTGCAAGAATAGTACTGTCGAGGTAAGTGTTATATTGACAACAAGTGACAGACGGATAAAATGTCTTTTTCAGTAGGTTTAGCTAGATCAGCCTTCCACTGACCATTGTTCCAGCATCTCCTTCTCTAACAATCACATCGCAAAATGTATTCAGATACAGTAGAACCCCCTTTTAAGACTCCATCTCCTTTAAGGCTTTGTTTCCTCAGATTTTCTGTTCATAACCATTGTAATTGTACCCTAACTTTCAGGCTCTCTCTTTTTCAAGAACTAATCTTTTCAGATTTCTGGAGGTCTAAAGCAAATAACCTTGAAGCATATTGAAATGATTCAGCAGCTATTCACAGATGCTCAACACAATGTGAAAGAGGACAAAATGTAGTCATATCTCAAGCATGTACACTGAACCCTGTTCTAAATATGTTCACAATACAAAGTAAAGGCTATTTTCGTATCCTACACAAGCACAACTAGGCATCAGGCATTATTGTACAATGCCTACCATCCACAATGAGCTGTTCTGCCAGTCGGTAGGCCTTGCTTTTGTGGTCAATCTGGGGGTCGTCAATCTGTGTGCACAGGTGTTGGAACAGCATCTCTGCAGTCTCCTGCACAACAAATTTCACAGAAAAAAATTGTATACAGATGATAATAATAACAGGAAAAAAATGTGACACGAAAATGGAAAAAGGTGACATTTGTCACACAACACAGGTGGACAGCAGGTGATGATCTTTTACACTTTCAGCTTAGTGGACTCAGGGTCAATCAAGTCTATCCACAAATGTGCTTTGTTTTTTTTCCCCGCATATTACTCAGCATCCATTTCCCTAGTTCATGACATTAAAAATTCATTCTATCAAAAAATTCTCGTTTTTCATATGCGCTATCTGTAATTCGGTATGGTCTTCGAAAGCACAAAGCAGTCCGGCAGTTTGCACACAACAGCGATACGGCTTACCTTGGAGGTGGAGTTCTGCAGGGAAAGGTGGGAAATCAGCCTGTGAAGCAGCTCCAGCAGCAGCAGACTGCAGCTCTTCCACTTCTCATCGGAACTGCAACCGTAAGAAAACATCATTCCATCAGTTCATTCACAAGACAGATACATTGTCCGACAACATTCTCACCACAGCGAGAACTGCAACAGTAACAAAGCATCATTCCATCAGTTGATTTATGAGACAGATATTCTTCGACAACATTGTCAGCAGTACCACAACGGTAACAAATTCTAGGACAACATTCTCACCACAAAGCATCTCCTTGTTATTCAGGAGAGTCAAAACCTAAGCCATACAGTGGCATCGGCAATGACATGTGGTCTGTGGACGGGCGCAGTGGCGTGGTGGTACGACGTCGGCCTCCTAATCGGGAGGTCGTGAGTTCGAATCCCGGTCGCTGCCACCTGGTGGGTTAACCCCTTCACTGCCCACCCCGTATGTAATACGTGGTCATTTTTGGTTTGTCGTACGCCCATAACCGTATCTCATACGTGGGATTTGTGTCACCAACATTTCAGGACATTTCTGAAAACTAAATGGGAGGTAACCACTGTCCAAGAACTTGTGGGGGTTCTAAACACAGTTCTTTCCCATAGACCGTTCAGATAAGTTACTAAAGTTGCTACCACGTTCTACCACATGTTGAAAACTGTGTTAGCATTCTCGCCATTCACAATGGCGGCTGAAAGTTGGACCTCAACTCGTAGACCTGTTTTCAAGCGATACAGTGTTCTGGAAGCTCTACAAGAAGTGATTTATGGATTACCACACAGAAGAATACTTTTATGGGCTGTAATGTGAGTACCTGATGTTTGACACCAGTTTTAGCAGTGTTTTGTGTGGTTTTACGTGCTGCAATGTGTGTCACTGTGTGGGTGTAAGTCCGGAAACTGTAATTTTTGACGAAAATGGTCATTATATCAATTTTTACTATAACAATCACAAACAAAGTCCAATGATCATGTCATCCTATAATAGCCAAGGGCATAAGCAAAACACATGCCAAAGATCTAAGAGATATCTCAATAAATGATCGAGCAGTGAACAGATTAGTGAACCTACCGAAGAAAGCGAAATTTTGCCTTGGCACACAGCATTACCAAAATGCTGTTTTACTGTGGCAGTGAAGAGGTTAAGAGTGGAGATTTTTCCGATCTCCCAGGTCAACTTATGTACAGACCTGCTAGTGTCTTAACCCCCTTCGTGTGTACACGCAAGCACAAGACCAAGTGCGCACGGAAAAGATCCTGTAATCCATGTCAGAGTTCGGTGGGTTATAGAAACACGAAAATACCCAGCATGCCTCTCCCGAAATCGGCATATGGCTGCCTGAATGGCGGGATTAAAAACGGTCATACACGTAAAAAATTCCACTCGTGCTGAAAACATGAGTGAACGTGGGAGTCTAAGCCCATGAACGAAGAAGAAGAAGACATGTGGTCTGTCATGACAAGTAAATGTTGGCAAAGAAAATAGACACAGGGACAACAGCGATGATATCCATGGGAAAGTGCCAAGCTGGGTGGGAATCAATTCTTGGATTGGACTGGTTAAAACTGAGGCTTGTTTGAGATTTGAACCAATCCACATGGCACTTTCGCATACCCCAGGTGTCCTTTCTTGGGCGGTGTCTTCTCATCGCAGGTACCACTAAATAGCAGAGCACAGAAATGCAAAATGATGCAGTAAAACATGCATGTCAGCCAACTTACACACCTGTTGTGAAAACTGATGTAGAGTTTGCAAAGCATCTCTAGCTCCAGGTTGCTGTAGTCCAGGAAATCCTGCCTGGTGAACTTGCCCTTCTTCTTGCCCTGATGCCACACATTAACAGATCCATTAGCAAACAGTCGTCTTTCTAACTTAAAGGAACAATGCTTTCTCTGTCTCTCTCATGCATGAATACATGCATACACGCCAATATAAAATCTACTGTTTAACACTTCATCCTTTATAACAGCAGTTTACAGGAACAAAACTTGTATCTTTATGGGCAGCTACATTTATCGAGGGGCTTGCAAGAACAATGCAAGAGTGTCAAATTATGAGTAAATACAGAGGAGAAGTAGTTGATGAAAGAGAAATTTGCAGACCTGGTCCTGAGAAAGGTCGATGAGAAAACTGAGGATACACTGCACAATGTCCCCACTGCCCCACAGCTTCTGTTTGTTGGGCTTGCCCGGCAGCACTTTCTGCACACACAAATACATCTTCATCACATTTCAATACAGCAGTCAAAACAGACGATGTTCCGAAATAACTCTGTCGGGTTGGTATGGGTTGTGAAAGAGTGAATACCCTTGCTTATAGTGGGACAAATAAATCCACACATGCTCCTAATCCACATATTTTTGACATACCCCTCGCTTGTGATTGGCTTGTGATTTGTTTGTCCCAGTAAAAGCAAGGGTATTCACTCTTTCACAACCCCTATCAACCCGATATGATCATTTACAGTGAAAGCCAACCAAAAATAAAATGGTACCTGTGATGTGAGGCCCCTCCGATGAGAGGACACCTATAAAAGGACACGTTTTGTTGTCCCTTTTTCTATTTAATTCCCTGAAGGACACCTGTCATGGCAAGACACCTGCAATGTAGGGACACTTAAGATTGGCCCAAAGAGTTTCCTTTCATCATAGGCACCACTGTAACCATTTCTCAAACATGGTCTTTGCCACGGTTTACTTTTCTAAAGATTTAACATAGAAAAAAGAACATAAGTCCAACCTTGTTCTCATCTTCAGGGAAGACTTGGTTTTTCACAAAGCCGAAGAACTTGATGCCCACAATTCCCAGTTTCAGGGAGCTCTCCTGTCTCGGCTCTAGAAACTTCACAAGAATGTACTGCAAAGTCAAAACAAGAAGGGCAAAGCCCATACGACTCACATGCTTGACCTCAAATAACTAAACCTAGCAATGACATCATACACTAAGAACTGCTTTAAACATTTTTCCTACCCAAGGTCAAGGTCATCCAAGGTCATGCAACACAAAGCTGTTAATTCAAGACATAGGAAGTACAATGGTGCTTATTGGCCCTTTCTACCATGAGATATGGTCACTTTTAGTGGTTCACTACCTTATTTTGGTCACATTTCATAAGGGTTAAAGTGACCTTGACCTTGATCATATGTGACCAAATGTGTCTCATGATGAAAGCATAACATGTGCCCCACATAATTTTTAAGTTTGAAACAGTTATCTTCCATAGTTCAGGGTCAAGGTCACTTCAAAATATGTATACAATCCAACTTTGAAGAGCTCCTGTGACCTTGACCTTGAAGCAAGGTAAACCAAACTGGTATCAAAAGATGGGGCTTACTTTGCCCTATATATCATATATAGGTGAGGTATTCAATCTCAAAAACTTCAGAGAAAATGGGGAAAATGTGAAAAATAGCTGTTTTTTAGACAACATTTATGGCCCCTGCGACCTTGACCTTGAAGCAAGGTCAAGATGCTATGTATGTTTTTTGGGGCCTTGTCATCATACACCATCTTGCCAAATTTGGTACTGATAGACTGAATAGTATCCAAGAAATATCCAACGTTAAAGTTTTCCGGACGGCCGGCCGGACGGCCGGACGGACGGACGGACGGACGGACGGACGGACGACTCGGGTGAGTACATAGACTCACTTTTGCTTCGCATGTGAGTCAAAAATGTATGTTCATAGTTACATGATAACTGTTCAAGCAGTAGGCTTTTCTCTGTAGAAATCACCAAATGCATGGAAACATCTGAAACGTATAGACTGCTAACATTCCAAATTCAAAACACAAGAAAGGTAAGTTATTGGATCTTTTAATTACAGACAAAACAAAACCTTCACTTGTAAGTTGACTTTTGAAGGTTTTGATTCGCCAAACTCTTTGCTCCATCAAGAAGCACAAATGAGAATAGCCGAGGGATGAATACATGATGAAATGAAATGTACACCTGTTGAGAAGCACCCTTTCGATGTTAAAACAAAATGCAGAACAGTACTGCGGACAGTAATATTATCACTCAGATATTTTGTGAAGTTCATGAAAAGCAATGCTCTACAGCAAGTCATATGTGCACAGATAGCTATAAAAATGGGTATAAAGTATAGTTTGATATCCTACCTGGCCAGTTGGATACCAGCTGACAGGAACATCGATTTCATCACTGAAACAAGTATCAGAAAATTAATAAGGAAATGATAATACATGCACCAGGCAGTCAACTGAATAATGAAATGTATTAGTCAGTAAATGACACAATGCGTAACCAAAATCAATAGACATGGGTGGTACTGAAAAATGTCATGAATCCTGAAGAACCTCCAACCTCAACCGAACCACACACACACACAAAAAGAGAGGCCATAATCGAATCCGGATTTCCGGCATATACGGGAAGAATCCCACCCATGAATCGAAAACGCTGTGCCTCCTTGGGAACAAAAATGCATTGACAGGGTTAGCTGCTATGGTGACGTTTTAATGAACCCACAGTCCTTCCCATGTTAATGGTTTTTGACAGGGTTAGCTGCTATGGTGACGTTTCAATGAACCCACAGTCCTTCCCATGTTAATGGTTTTTGACAGGGTTAGCTGCTATGGTGACGTTTCAATGAACCCACAGTCCTTCCCATGTTGATGGTTTTTGTTCACCATCTCGGATCTGTCCAGGTATTTACGGCGCTTATGTTGTGTATTGTTGCTGTAATTAAGATTATTATATTTAAGATTGTAAGGCGCTTAGAACTATTTTAGGATTTGCGCCCTATAAATACCCTTATTATTATTATTATTATTATTATTATCAATTACGTGGGATAACACCATCCCTCCACTTGGACAAATACCAAACATGAACATCTTTTCTGCTCACTCTTTGCAGGGTGGGAATTTTTGTATGAATTAATTTTGGAACTGACACTGGTGTCAATCTGCAAAATTAATTCTTTGGAAAATTTCCTTTCTGCACAGGAAACAGACATTATTTCCTTCCCTCAGAAACTTCACAATACAGTGGAACCTGTCTATAACGACCACCCAGGGAACCAAACAAAAATGGTCTTAAAAGACAAGATGGTCGTTATGGAAAGGAGAATTATAGAGAGAAATAGCCTGTCGGGGACCCTTTAGGGTGGTCGTTTTGGACAGGTAGTCATTCTCAAGAGGTGGTCGCTAGGGCAGGTTTGACTGTACCTACATGAATGCAACCAAAAACACAGAAATCACACATACAAATTCTACTGACCAGTCATCATCAAAGGTGAAGTGAGCAACAGGGTTGCCTGGCTTTCCAACAACACCTGCATTTCTGAAATAAATAAACACATCATTTTATTCATCAATAACCTGCTAAGAAAAGAAACATGGAGCAAACAAACACACAAAACAAACAAATATGAGAATCTTTGACAACCTACAATCAGAGTGCGCTTCAGACAAAAGTGCAGACAGGATTTAAAGAAGGAAAGATATGAACAGCTACGAAACTTTTCAATCTTTCGCGCTAATAACGAATATCAAATTCTGCGCAAGAAGTAAAAAACAAACAAACAAAACAAATGCTGACAAAAAAGACTAAAAACTCATTACCTGACTTGCACGCTGAACTTGTACTCAAAGTCCCCCCACGTGTCATAGACGGCAAACTTCTCCACAGCTTCATCCAGCTTGAACTCTTTTCTGCAACAACAAGGAAATCATTCCTTTTATTCCATACTTTGTCATCTCACACATCCAAAATCCTGATAGACTGCTAACGTTCCAAAATTCAGAATCAAAAAACAAGAATTGTAGGTTACTGTAACGTTTGATCATTGACAAAATGTTCCAATATTATTATTATTATTATTAATTAAATGTTCCAATATTATTATCGTATTAATTAAACATTCCAATAACCTACAATTCATTGTCTCATAGTTGGAAAATGTTGAATGCTTCCTCCCGGTGGAAATCTAGCAGCAACAAGAGTTGTGCTACCCATGTGATTGCATGTTTAGGTAAAATGAGCCACCTGCACTTCTGCCAGTGCAGAGGCCACTATTTTCTGGTGCCATGTGCGTACTCTCGACATAGGTACTGCTGTACAAACTCAGTTTGGTCCAGCTCAAGGCCGTCTACAATGCAGACCAAAATCTTCAACAACACAGGTAACTAAGTTACATTCTTTTCCATTAAAAGCTACAAACAGAAGACAACCTCAGGTCCTTTATGATAAAATCTGCCAGCAATGACAATCAGGAACTAAGACTCAAGTGAAAAATTCCAGTCCTTTCCTTTCCAAGTTGCAAGCAATGTTGAAAAGAGCTTACGTGTCAATGTTGAAGACAGAGACCAGGCCACGGCGAGGTCCACGCCCACCTGATGCCACCTGTAACAAAATAAGAAATCCCAGTGAAAATACTAATAAGTTGACACAGTGTAAGATAACAAAGTGAAGAGCAAGCTGGAGGAGTATGTGAAGAACCATGGGTCCTGCCTTCCTCTCCTCCATCGTCAGACAGCTGGTCAGCTTGTCTTTCTCTTGTGATAGACATCACGGACAGAATATATGCTATCACTTTTGAAGTCTTAACTTTTTTTTTAAAGTTGACAACACAAGTGTTCTGAAATATATCCCATTAGCAGAAAGTCAATAAATATTCTTGCAAGACACTAAGTTAATGACAAGATGTAACAAGAAGAGCAAACGCTCGATCGAGTCACTTTCGCAGTTCTGAATATTATATGAGGCATCAGATGGACAGGAAGAAATTGCTATTCACAACACAATACAGATGTAAATAATTTGATGTAAAGAATAATCCTATAAAGTTTGAATCAAATCCGATGAATAGTTTCAGAGATGTGATATTTCAATTTTTTTCCTTCAAGACATACCTGTGACCTTGAAAAAGGTCAAAGGTCACCAAAGCAGACGTCAAAGTGTAGAGGTCACTGGGAGTCACGTTCACATAAAATTTGAGCCCGGTCACTTTTATAGTTTCCGAGAAAAGCCCAACGTTAAGTTGTGTGTTGCCGAACAGAAAAGGCTAGTTATCTCCCTTGTTTTTCTGATAACGTTCGTAAAAGGCTACAGATGTAAATACTTTGATGTAAAGAATAATCCTACAAAGTTTCAATCACATCCGATGAACTTTGTCAAAGATATAAAATGTCTAATTTTTCCTTTGACGCTGACCTGTGACCTTGAAAAAGGTCAAAGGTCAACGAAACCATCGTTAAAGTGTAGAGGTCATTGGAGGTCACGACTAAACAAAATATGAGCCGGATCGCTTTGATAGTTTCCGAGAAAAGTCCAACGTTAAGGTGGTGTCTACGGACGGCCGGCCGGCCGGACGGCCGGACGGACGGACGGCCGGACGGACGGACGGCCGGCCGGACAGACTAACACTGACCGATTACATAGAGTCACTTTTTCTCAAGTGACTCAAAAATGAGAGGAAAAATATAAACTGATGTCCACATAGACACAGGCACAAAGGTAGCACAAATAGGTGGACAGACAGAGAGAGTTCTATCAGTATGTATAAAACAAGTAAATCGCCCACCTTGATTCTGATTTTGGTGATCTGAATCATCTCACTGCTTTTGAAGAACATGTTGACTTTGGTTTTTCCTTCCTCTGTCACGTATGCTGCAATAATTGCAAACATAAATACGTGAGGGAAACAAATATAACTCTTAAAATAACTGACAGTGATACTCACCACAGTAACTGTATTTAATCTGACTGCAGAAGTGCTATCACTTTGTATTTTCATATGGGCAAAATAAATGTGCCATGTAGTTTAACCCATATATCTACCACCATATTTAATCCATAACTTTATAAACGTACCATTATGCTAAGCTAAAGTTTGCTCATTTCTGAGGGGCAGGAGGTGGGAATGAATTTTTTAAGGATGAGGGGTGGCTGGGAGCCTAAGCACTAAAGCCCGTTGTAGTCAAATACATTGGCAACCAAATCAGCAAATGGGCCAGAAAACCAAAACCATATCCAAACCCAAACACAAGAATGACAGCTAACACTTTCCCCCCTTTAAGAGCATCCCCCCTCCCTTCCCGATTTAAAACTTCCCCCATTTAAGACCTTGTTTTCTCAGATTTTCTGTTCATAGGGTCTTTAAACTTAACACTTTCGCGACGGGAGGTGACTATATTAGTAATAGCGCTGCAACGCCCACGGACGGGAAGTGACTATTTTAGTATTAGACATACAAGGTACACGACTCATGATTGCTTCCCGGTTTTTGAAGCTTGCAGTAAATTGAGTTGTTTCCCTTGACACACTTGGTGTGCCCTTCCGCCATATGTAAAATTAGGCTGGTTTGTGCGGTTTTTTCGAGAAAAAAAATGAATCGAAGGCGAGCCTTGTCACGGGAGGAGATTCTCCGGATGTTGGATCTTGAGGACCCTGTAGATCATGATTCCGACGTGTTGTTTTCGCCTCAAGAAAGCGATAATAGCAGTGATATTGAGGAAGAAACAGTCCCGTTGTTGCTGCTAGTATGAGTCGGCAAAATACACGTGTTAGGGTGGTACTGCATGAATCTTCGAATGTGTAGTTGCAAGGGGGGCGTGGCAGAACTGATAACAATGGATGGCTGGAGCCTAATCCTTTTGGAAATGTTCATAGGTGTACAGTTGGGACTTTGTTGTGAAAATGTGACTTATATTCAATATGGATTACCTAGACATCATTTGGTGAGTGTCACAGTTTTGTTTCATTTGAGTCAGGATGCTGTGAGTGAATGCGGGATTTGCTTGTTTTTTTCTTTGTACTGTCTCCTTATTTCTGTGTAGAATTTTAACAATATTTCAGCTAATTCATAGGTTTTACACCTTGTTTGGTTATAACATTATTTATAATACTTTCTGTTAAAAAATAACTTTTAAAAAAGCAGTGGAAAAGAAAACACACAAAAAAAATGTTAAAAAACACAAATTATCCCCCTTTCACCCCCCCCCCCCCCCCCCTTTGCTAAAACAAATCGCGTGACAAACTTATAAATAGCACGACTGAACTGGGCATCCATTTTTTAATTAGTACACAAAATTTGGTGGTGATTGGACTTAATTCAAGCTTGCTAGACAGATTTCTTTACAGTTACTGTTTTTTGGGAAGTTTCTTAGTGGCAAGCTTGGGCAGGCAGGACGTTAACGCCGTGGCAATGCTAGTCACAATAGTGTTAACTGCTATTAAAGACTCACTCTCTCCTAAGAACAAAATGTTCCACATTTTTGAAGTCACAAAGTATAGGTACCACTGTGCTTACTGTTGTTCTGCCCACTCCCACTGCCATAGAAGAGAACGTTGGACGGAACAGAAGAATCGTCGTGTTTCCCCCCGTCACACCCCACCAGTGTCATCTGCAGAGGGGTCCCTGGAACACAGTGCAACAGATTAACCATCAACAAGCACTCCATAAACATCTTTTTATCAAAGCAATAACAATACAGTGGTAACTTCCATGTCAGACCCCTCCTATGAGAGGACACCTCCCAAAAGAGGACATCTCCCATGAGAGGACACCTCCCAAAAGAGGACATCTCCCATGAGAAGACATCTCACATGAGAACAGTTTCTGTTAACGCCGTGTCTTCAACTTGACCAAACTATACCTGTCATGGGAGGACACCTTTATCTGGTCACCAGAGTGTCGTCTCATGGCAGGTATCACTACAGACTCAATCATTGCCATTTATTCAACAAAAACAAAAACATGCAGCATTGTCAAAAACTATTTACCCATATTACTATTATAATTAGCAATGTACCTAGCAGGATTATATTGTTGATTCCTTATTTTTACCTGCTAATGTTTTCAATTTCAACTTTTTGTCAACATGGAATTTATACAATGTTCAATGTCATTCATGATACAGTATAATATATTTCTATTTGTTTAGGTCTTAAGGGGAGGTGGGCCAGTGCACTACCTTTTTTTTAATTTTCAATGTTTTATTATGTCTGAATGTTATTTTATGAAAGAAATGAACAAATGATGACAAAGAATAGTCACTTTTTGTATTTTCGGTTGCTGGTTTTTGTTTTACGCGACAAAAACAGTCAAAATACAGACAAAAGTGGAGTACAGGAGATACACGGATTTTCATCAGATGTGATTGTCACACTTCTAATTATTGTTTTATTTTATCCTTCTGGGTATGCTCTAGGGGATTACGAAGCAGATCTTGTTTATTATATTTATATTTGGAGTTAGGAACACTTCTTTGTTACAACTGTCAAACTTTAGGGTAACGCTTGCGAAATTATTTTTTGAAATAATCTGGATATGACTATAATAAAATTTCAGCAAAATCCCTTCGTAATCCCCCAGAATGTTATATTCTGCACAAACTACAAAAGAAAATATTGCTCTAGCTAAATTACAGCCAGAGAAATCGCGTAACCCAAGACGTAACCGTAGGCAAAATGGCTGAACTGAGAAAAACGACATTGAAGATTGAACACCACAGAAACACTATTGAAACAGACACACAAGGACAAAACTGTGTTATGAATGAACAGCTTAGTTTATTTGAATTGCAAACTACTTAGCCTTTAGCACGCCAGCAGAGAATTTATGCGTCCATCCCTTCTTTCCCTCTGTCAACCAGCATGGGGATACTGCCCCAGCGCTAAACGTGTATCAATGACCCGATTCTCGTTTGTATTTGCATGCGAGAATAACGGTATTTTTAACGGTAACTTACTTGAGCCAGAACGAGACTTATTTCCTTCCGTTATCTCGTCGATTTGTTGGTTTCCTCGAAGTTTTCTGCTTTTGTTTTTACATCGATACAGTACTTTGGTGCTTCGACAAGCAAGATGGAGGATGATGAGTTTGAAACTTTCGTTTGAGTTGTTTTTTGACAACAAATCGTACGTGGAATCTGAACGATTTACTGAGGAAGCTCTTCGCAATGAACTGTGTATCGCGGTGAAGAAAATGACACAGTTCGTCAAGACAGTGACGGAATTTACGAAAGCGCAGATTGATACGAACAGTTGCTGATCCAGTTTCGTTCGGGAAATGGCAGGCCCAGCAAACATTACCGATAATCTGACTGATGTTGGATACTTTCTCCTGTTTTTGTTTTTTTGCGTAGCAAATGCTCAACTTGCTTGTCGAGGAAATACTGCACAGAAACTGACTCAAATTCAGCGCAAAGCAAGCCAGTGCCGAGACGTAAAAAGTGTGCTGCATGGCGTGTTCGGAAATGGCGACCTGTGGATCTGCGTGGAGATCAAAGCTTTCCTCTGTATCGGAAACACCGACAGAATCCAAACTTTGGCCGAGTACCAGCGGAACTACTTGTTGTTGCTAACCGAACTAATAAAGACATTGTCCTCTTTCTTATTTCGAGCCATTGTTATCGTATCAAAGGTTGTTTCTCAAGGAAAAATTCGCTTTCGGTTGTCACCGATCGTTTGATGTGTAACCAGGATGTTGTAAAACCGAGTGAACTTCGGGTGTTCCCGTCATGGCCGAGAGTCTCTTCGGTAGTTTCCGTATGCAAAATTCGTAAGCTGAGCATGCGCACTCACAAAGTAAACTGGTTCCCGATTTCGGTTTATGACACGAACCAATGGATGTCGAGTACCTTCCAAATAAGGACATTTCCGTTCGATTACGATTGCTGCCTTTGCAACGGACAAGTGGCTGAGTGAATGGAACATTCATCAAAACACTGATGTCATGTTATAGGTCAAGAGCTGCTGCGCAGTTTCGTATGTCGTGAATGCACTGTTTTGCTGAGGACAAAGCCGTAACTAGCCTTTGAAATGAGACATTTTTTGGCGGGGGAATATCGACTACAGAAGACAATCAATGCCACACATGTTCACATTTTGTCTTTATTGACAGATAAATAGGACACTTTTGACAAAAACACCGACACACATGGATGATAGGTATGTTATGGAAACATAATCTGCTAAAATACCCAAAACAGTGTTTTGAACGATTTGGTCAATTTTGCACTGGCCCACCTGCCCTTAAAAGGGGGCTGGCTTTACTGTATCACAGTTCTCTACAGTCTTCTTCTTCAGCGTTCGACGATGGCTGTGTCTAGATTCTTTGGCCCGTGATGTTGACGAAGTGGGCTGTTCTCTACAGTCAAACTATGCATCTAGACAGGCTCAAAAAGCAAGGACGTTCAATACATACCCATTTTTTCCCAGCAGCAGTTTTTTGTTTCTACCATCCTCTGCAGTACTGGCATGCAGGGCAGCAACAGCTCTGGGTTTTCTGAAGATAATCAAGTAAAACATATGAATATGATAATATTAACAGTGACAGGAAAAACTTTCTGATCTGCATTCTCTGCTGCAGTTTTACATGCTGAAGAAGCAAAAAATACACACACAAAACCTTACACTTTTAAGCCAACCCTAAAAAACTTGATTTAGATGCAGAAGTTTACTACTTTCAAAAGACAAACTTTATCCCAACCATTATTTTTTTCACCGACAGGTAAGACGAAGAATCACAAGGAAGCATTCAGAAATATGCGTTCATAGGTCAGAAATAAAATTTAACTGTCAGATTAATTCTCTGCAGTAACAGCACTGAATTTTGTTTACAAGTTCATAATGCAAAATAATAAACATAAATAACTCTTCGATTAGATCTACAATAAGCTCACATCAAGTTCAAAATACGGAAGAAGATTGAGTTACCATAGAAGTGCATGTTGGTGCATCAAGTTCAAAATGCAAAATAACAGACAAGACTTGAGTTACCGTAGAAATGTTTGATGGTGCGAACGAGAGCTGCGACATGGCCTCGCGCCAGGTTGAGGGAAAGGAGCAAATGGAGTCCCTGGCCCACAAGCTCGCTGTCACCGCTGTAACATACAATTATTTTGTTTTCTACACTACCTGGAACACACACTCCCTGCCTTTAACACTCAAATGCAAACAACTTGCCTTTAACACCAAAACATATAAATGTTGTCGTGGAATTTTGGCAATACAGTAAAACCTGCGAGCAAAGGACGCTCTTGGGGAGCCTTGCCACTGTCCTTTGTAGCAAGGTGTCCTTTCTTATGAATATGAATGCGCCAACATTTTTTGGGGAAAAAAAACCAACAGTCACTGATTCTTTTTTGCCACAGTGATTATTAAAACTCAAAGTTTTGAAGCCCTCAAGTTTTTTTGTTTTTTGTTTTTTTGTTCAAAGAAAAGGAGAGAGAGAGAGAGAGAGAGAGAGAGAGAGAGAGAGAGAGAGAGAGAGAGAGAGAGAGAGAGAGAGAGAGAGAGAGAGAGAGAGAGAGAGAGAGAACGAGCGAGAGAGAGAAAGAGAGAGAGAGAGGTGCAATCGGTTTCTTATCTGAAGCAATGGGCCATTCATGATTCACTGGAAGATTCTTTGATCGAGCTGTTGAAAACCACTCGAAGAGTTCTTCGTTCAACTCATCATAGGTTGTTTTTCTTCTCTTAACACATTTTGCCGTCGATCTGGCACCGGAGTCCCACTGACTGAGAATTTGTGTTCGATCAGCTTTTATGTTGGAAATTTGAGTTTTTCCGCAATTCAGCTCATCAGTAACTTTTCGAACGGTCTTTATGACATCGACTCTCTCTTCTAAAGTCAAAATTTTTCGTTTTGGCATGATGAGACGAAGACGAAGGATGAGACGAAGATGCATCACAGTACAGAAAGTAGACACCCGAAATGTTTGTGAGTTCACGGCATCGACCAATGAGCGTGCACCATACAAAAATCAACTTCTTTCAAGTGCTGTCATTGGCTTACAAAATAAGCTTCTCGCGCGTTCACATCGCCAGCGAGATTGTATTTGCAGAACCAAGATGGCGGACCAGCGTCTGCTAAAAGCTGTCTGCTTCAAGGGTTTGTCCGTTGTTGACAAGTAACGAACCCAATCGGGACAAAAAAAGGGTGTCCGCGTCCGCGCCTTTGAGGTGTTCGCTCTTTTAAGGTGTTTTTGAGAGTAAAATACATCCGTCCTCACTTGAATTGTCCGTTATGCAAAGGTGTCCGCCGAAATAAGGGTCCGCTAGATGCAGGTTTTACTGTACTTGATTCTTGGCAATTTTGATGTTTTTGTGCTTTAGACTAAGCAAATCCTTCTCCATGAGAAATATTCTCTAAAATACGATTGACAATACATGATTTAGCATTCTTTTATCTTGAAATATTCTCTAAAATACGATTGACAATACATGATTTAGCATTCTTTTATCTTTCTATCCATACCAGGAACGTATATCAACACTATTTCAAAATAAAAATAATCAGTTTTGTCCTTCTCCTGAAAAGATGTTTAAAACGAGATACGCCAAAATTCCACAATGTCGACATGCCTAACTTGCCTTTAACACTCAAATGTACCCAAATTGCCTTGAAGATTTAAATGCACACAACAACAAAACACACAAAATCTCAAACCACAGAGCATCTTTTCTGTGGTATCACTATTGTTTTTTGCAGTTGGTATTTGGTATTAATTATTGTCCTTGGGGAATTCCCCCAAAGGAAATTCTAGCTGCTATCGCTTGGGATAACTTGCAGCGACAGAATCGCACTTCACAATTTTGTCCCTGCATGCGTGTCTTTGTGTTTTCCAAGCCTTGAGAGTTTTGGGATCTTTATCTTT
This sequence comes from Littorina saxatilis, assembly GCF_037325665.1. Taxonomy (NCBI): domain Eukaryota; kingdom Metazoa; phylum Mollusca; class Gastropoda; order Littorinimorpha; family Littorinidae; genus Littorina; species Littorina saxatilis. The sequence continues at coordinate 56,602,237 of NC_090246.1, read as the reverse complement.
ATCGTGCGTATGAGTGCACAGGGGGCACACAAGTTGACTTGGAAATAAATTACTTGCCGAGACCTACGTTCGAACCCATGCCGATAGCGAGGAACTGGTTTCACGGCCAGCGCGCTACCGACTGAGCTTTGTCCCTGCCCTTCCGTGAAGAAAGAAAACATGTGTCAAAAAATGTGTGCAAGCATGTGAACTCACCCGGTGAGCTCTGTGATGAAAGTTTCCATCTCCTCCAGCACATGACGACTCAGAAACTGCGGTCTCTCTCCGCTCGACACACCCAGAGACAGGGGCGGCATGTGCTCCAAAGCTTTCCTGCACAAAATCAAAAGTGGTTTGTACCAAAAAAAAGTCTACATCAATGCCTTCAAAAGTCTTGAATAATTGCCACTAGACAGACACTGTCTGCTAGCTTAAAACATGTAGGAACTTGTTTTAACCCTTTTGTTTCGGGCTATTTCAATTTATTATGCCCTGCACTGTAAGCAATACAATGAATATGCGCATTTATTTAAACACAATTGGACGACATTAATACCCACAGAAATCCATTCATTCAAAGACAATCTTCTATGCACACATCCTAACACTAACTGTCTAAATTCCCCCCCAGATACATGCAGGGAACAAACAAATAACATAGACAAAGCTGAGCTACCACAGGAACCTGTCTCACTTATCATAACCAGTCAATCCAAGAATATCAACCCGTAATAGCTTCAAATGGTAAAATACCGGACTTAACCAGCTGCATTTACTGCGAACTCCAAATGTTTCATTTTAATGGTCAATAAAGGGTTATTGTTATACAGTGGAACCCCCGTTTTAAGACCCCTTATTTAATTAAGACGTCCTCCTTTAAAATTTTCTCTTTTTCTTCTTCTTCTTCTTCTGCGTTCGTGGGATGAAACTCCCACGTACACTCGTGGGTTTTTTTGCACGAGAGGAATTTTACGTGTATGACCGTTTTTTACCCCGCCATTTAGGCAGCCATACGTGTTTTTGGAGGAAGCATGCTGGGTATTTTTCGTGTTTCTATAACCCACCGAACTCTGACATGGATTACAGGATCTTTTTCGTGCGCACTTGGTCTTGTGCTTGCGTGTACACACGGGGGTGTTCGGACACCGAGGAGAGTCTGCACACAAAGTTGACTCTGAGAAATGTCGAACGCTGAAGAAGAAGAAGAAGAAGAAGACTCTGAGAAATAAATCTCTCGCCGAACGTGGTGACGAACTCACGCTGACAGCGGCCAACTGGATACAAATCCAGCGCGCTACCAACTGAGCTACATCCCCGCCCAAATTTTCTCTTCATAACTTCTGTAAATTTACCCCCATTTTCAGGCTCCCTCCCTTTTAAGACCTGATATTCTCAGATTTTTAGAGGTCTTAAAAAGGGGTCCGACTGTAGTTATTATGTTCCCTCATGACACAACTCACTTTGTGTGCTCCAGCACGGTGGTCCTCAGAGCAGGAGACTGTGGCATGGTGGCCGACACAGTGGCGGCCAGGATCTGTAGGTACCACTTGGCAGAGGCATCCATAACACTCAGCCCCGAGTCCCTCACCACCTTGTAGCCGAGAGTCTTGAGACCGTGCACTCTGGTGTCACATCCGTCACTGTGGCAACGCTTGATGTTGATCTGGATGACTGAGAAGGGAAAGTATTCATTTGAGACCAGAAAGGAACACACACCAATGTAAAAGCAATGTCCCAGTAAAAGCAAGGCTATTCACTCTTTCACAACCCATAGAAACTTTCTTTTCTTTCTTTATTTGGTGTTTAACGTCGTTTTCAACCACGAAGGCTATATCGCGACGGGGAAAGGGGGGAGATGGGATAGAGCCACTTGTTAATTGTTTCTTGTTCACAAAAGCACTAATCAAAAAATTGCTCCAGGGGCTTGCAACGTAGTACAATATATTACCTTACTGGGAGAATGCAAGTTTCCAGTACAAAGGACTTAATATTTCTTACATACTGCTTGACTAAAATCTTTACAAACATTGACTATATTCTATACAAGAAACTCTTAACAAGGGTAAAAGGAGAAACAGAATCCTTTAGTCGCCTCTTACGACATGCTGGGGAGCATCGGGTAAATTCTTCCCCCTAACCCGCGGGGGGTACCCATAGAAACCCGACAGAGTTATTTCCGAACATCGTCTATTGCCTTGACAACTGGTATAATGAAGACCACATGGGTACCATAAAAGGAAATAGTCACATGCTAAATGTGTTAGCCAACAAGCTCAACTTTCTGATTGCAATGCAACTACAAACAATAGTTATGTAAATGAACAAATACATGAATTTAACAAATTTAAAAATGTAGTGATAACAGCCACAAATACAAAGCATCTGAAGAACTTTAAGCTAAGATATAATGTTCAAACACAGTTATCTTGTGAACTTCTGCATAATATACTGTGTAAATTGGAACTCACTTGGGTAGTGAACTTTGGCATTCTTCAGAAGAATCACATCTCCAGTCAGGTGCCTAAAAGACATAAGAAAGAAGAGAAATAAATTAGATGCAGTCTTCTGGAATGTCTTCCTGCATCTAACGGAGACACTGTAATCATCACACAAACACACACCTGCGTGAGCACACACATGCACACACTTTGTCTTAAATTGCATGTCAACACATATACACACACAATAACACTGACTAGAAGATTCTGGTACAGGAAGAAAAATACAGCACAAGAGATATGTACCCAGGAACGCGAACTTCCTTCAGCTCTCTGAGGTTCCTGGGAGTGCGTCCCGCAGACACCGTCACCAGCTCAGGCATGTAGCTCTGATCGCATGAAGCCACAGAGATGGACAGCTGCTTGATCACCACATTGTTTCGTATGTGAAGCCTGCAAACATATAATAAGCAAATCAGCATCTCAAAATCTCAAAGAACAACATCTGGACAAACACATAGGGATGTTGCCAAGATTTATATCCTTGGGCAAATTTGCCATGAACGTTTTGGCAATTTTCCTAAATGTTAACTTTACAGGGTTCTTGAGTTTGACATAAAAAAAGTTTGGCAGATCTGCTGAAATTGGGTGAATTGAAAGAAGTTTCACTGGTGTTGTGCTGGGCGGGGACGTAGCTCAGTTGGTAGCGCGCTGGATTTGTATCCAGTTGGCCGCTGTCAGCGTGAGTTCGTCCCCACGTTCGGCGAGATTTATTTCTCAGAGTCAACTTTGTGTGCAGACTCTCCTCGGTGTCCGAACACCCCCGTGTGTACACGCAAGCACAAGACCAAGTGCGCACAAAAAAGATCCTGTAATCAATGTCAGAGTTCGGTGGGTTATAGAAACACGAAAATACCCAGCATGCTTCCTCCGAAAGCGGCGTATGGCTGCCTAAATGGCGGGGTAAAAACGGTCATACACGTAAAAGCCGTGGGAGTTTCAGCCCATGAACGAACAAACAAACTGGTGTTGTGCTGACTGCAAACACCAAATAACATAACTGGAAAAGAGTTCATGAAATGAAATGCAAACGATCTGAATGACAAAAGAAAGAGGTTTACCATACCTGACCCAGTGTGAGCGAGCAGCACCATCCGACTGCCAGAAAGTCTTTGCATCTCCGTTGGTCAACCTAGCACGACAAAGGCACATCAAGAGAGGCAAGAAAATATGATCTAAAGCAAACTGTTTATTACTGGCTCGTTAAATGAACTCTGGGTATATGCGCATTGACATAACTATTCATCCATTCTAACACACACACACACACTCAAATCAACGCTTTGTTGTTGTTATAAAAACGCACTTTCTTTCCTTATTTGGTGTTTAACGTCGTTTTCAACCACGAAGGTTATATCGCGACGGGGAAAGGGGGGAGATGGGATAGAGCCACTTGTTAATTGTTTCTTGTTCACAAAAGCACTAATCAAAAAATTGCTCCAGGGGCTTGCAACGTAGTACAATATATGACCTTACCGGGAGAATGCAAGTTTCCAGTACAAAGGACTTGACATTTCTTACATACTGCTCAACTAAAATCTTTACAAACATTGACATTTCTATACAAGAAACACTTAAGGGTAAAAAGAGAAACAGAATCCGTTAGTCGCCTCTAACGACATGCTGGGGACAGGGTCCCCACTGGTTTTTAGAAACAAAATTCCATGACTTTTCCATGACTTTCCATGAGCCTCAATAACATTTTCCATGACTAGATCCACAGGTCGCCATTTTCGAACAGGCAAACTTTTTACGTCTTGTCACTGCCAGTTTTGACACTGGCTTGCTTTGCACTGAATTTGAGTCAGTTTCTATGGCAGTGTCTCTTCGACAAGCAAGTCAAGCATTTGCTACGCAGTCAGATTATCGGTAATGTTTGCTGGTCCTGTCATTTCACTAAACTGGACCACAGGCGGAAGGTATCGTTCACTGGACCACTACTTTCATAGAAAGACTTTCTATGAAAGTAGTGGTCCCGTGAACGATACCTTCCGCCTGTGATTGGACCAGCCACTGTTTGTATCCATCTGCACTTTCGTAAATTCCGTTTCGTAACCGTCACTGTGACTTGACGAACTGTCATTTTTTTCACCGCGATACACAGTTCATTGCGAAGATCTTCTTTGGTAATTCGTTCCAATTCCGCATACTTTTTGTTGTCAAGAAACAACTCGAAAGAAAGTTTCAAACTCATCATCCTCCATCTTGCTTGTCGAAGCGCTAAAGTACTTTATCGATGCAAAAACAAAAGCAGAAAACTTCGACGAAACCGACTCAAATGCAGCGCAGACGACACGACGAGATAACGGAAGGAAGTGAGCCTCGCTTTGGCTCAAGTGCCGTTAAAAATACCGTTGTTCTCGTATGCAAATACGAACGAGAAGTTGGTCATACGAACAAGCCTTGTGCTGGCGACGCAAATCGCTGCTGGCTGGCAAAGGGGGGGGGGAATGGCTGGGCGACAAAAATAGCCGCTGCCGTGCTAAAGGTTAATTTAGTTTTCTTTCTTATTTTTGTTAAATTCCATGACTTTTGATGACTTGAATTGAAATTCCATGACTTTCCAGGCCTGGAAAATTAAAAATCAAATTCCATGACTTTCCAGGTTTTCCATGACCTGTACGAACCCTGTGGGGAGCATCGGGTAAATTCTTCCCCCTAACCCGCGGGGGGTATAAAAACGCACAATTGTCTTATACTGTTGGATAGTTTACACATTCACACATGCATATGTGCACACACACACACAAAGAGAATCAAAGACAAAACAGGGTTTTAAAAAATCTATATGCAAGCACACACACACACACACACTCTCTCTTCCCTCACACACAAACATACAGACTATACCTGTAAGCATCCGAGCTGTTGGTGGACACCTCAATACTGCTGTAGCACTTGCTGATAGGTTTCAGTTCCTCTCCCTCCCCCAGCACCTGGTCCTCCCCCTCATCACGTGCTGATAAAGACATAACTGTTGCATAATAGGTCATGCAAACAGCAAACAAATAACATCGCTAACAAAAAAAGTCACCCACACAACAACCTACATGACAAAGTTATCCAAACCGGCGACATACACCAATTCCCTCACCCTATAAAGTCCAAGGTAGATATATATGTGAAGTGAGTACCAGAGTGGTTGGCGGAGGTATGAAAACAACATCAACAATAATCACAACCTCAAACCCTACTATAAACATCCAAATGCTCAGAAGATATGGTGACTAGAGGATCAGAGACAAAAAACCCAGCTTGAACTAGAGCAGGAACTGAAGAAGCAGGGGCGAGACAAAACACATGGTATACATATCCTCAGATCTGATGCAGAGACGGCATCACAAAGCCTGTTCTTAATATACGCTGTGTGCAGTGTCAAAAACTACTGCACGCAGCTGCATGCAGTGAATTTTACTGCACAGGTTTTGCTTTGAGCAGTAGACAAAATCCTCCTCGCAGTGCAGTAGAAGCATATTAAGAAGCAAATACTGCACGCAGCGCATCTGCGGCACGGCTATGCTGTGGCTTACCGCGCATATTAAGACCAGCCTTGAAACAAACAAGTTCTGACAAACCTGCATCCTTGAGTGTGTTGAAGATGTTGCGGAGCACAGACAGTCGCATACTGCTGGTGTTGTTGAAACCATTCAAATGTGGGAATGGCAGGGCACTGGTTTCTGCTCTGTTCCTCAGCAGATACTGTCAAACAAAAACAAAAACAGAGGGTACAATAGAAAGCAACTATATCAATGTCTGGCTCACAGTGCAGGCTAACCCTAACCCTATTCTTCTTCTTCTTCTGTGTCCGTTGGCTGCAACTCCCATGTACACTTGTATTATGCATGAGTGGGCTTTTAAATGCATGTCCATTTTCACCCCGTTTAAGCATTCATACTCTGATTTTGGGGGATCCATGCTGGCTGCTTTTTGTGGAACTCTGACATGGATTTCAGGATCTTTTTCTTGAGTACTTGGTCTTGTGGGCGCATGTACACACTAAGGTGAATATGGCACGAGCACATAAGTTGACCTGGGAGATTGGAAAAATTTCCATCTTATCCCACCAGGCACAGCCGATATTCAAACCCTGAACCTTCCTCATGGAAGGCGGACGTCTTCACCTCCATGCTATTGCGCGCGTCTGCACGTTATTCAAGCCTTTTCTTTTTTTCTTCTCCATGTTTTTTTCTCTTTCTTTTGCACTGATGAATCCTGGACCATTTTATAGAAGTAATGAAATGGGATGTTGCTATTAAGTTCTTTGAATTCTTCTTCTTCTTCTTCGTTCATGGGCTTAGCCTCCCACGTTCACTCATGTTTTTAGCACGAGTGGATTTTTACGTGTATGACCGTTTTTACCCCGCCATTCAGGCAGCACACGCCGATTTCGGGGGAGGCATGCTGGGTATTTTCGTGTTTTTATAACCCACCGAACTCTGACATGGATTACAGGATCTTTTCAGTGCGCACTTGGTCTTGTGCTTGCGTGTACACACGAAGGGGGTTAAGTCACTGGCAGGTCTGCACATAAGTTGACCTGGGAGATCGGAAAAATCTCCACTCTTAACCCACCAGGCGGCAGCGACCGGGATTCGAACTCACGACCTCCCGATTAGGAGGCCGACGTCTTACCACCACGCCACTGCGCCCGTCAGTTCTTTGAATTGATTTAGGATTGAAAAGCAAAAGGACGACATTCTCAAGCAGGCACTGGCATTGCAAAGCAAGACAGTATTAGTATGATGTATCAGGGTTCGACACTAGCGGGGGCGGGGGGCGGAACGCCCCAGAGTTTTGTGTTCCGCCCCAAACATTGCCGAAGCTTGGGGCCCACTCCGCCCCAGGATAAATTCCAACAATGACAAACCGAAAATTCTAATGCCAGAGCCAATCACTAAAAATCGCCAGTCAAAGTCGTCACTGAAATTTGCGTTACGATCAATGCCGCAGTCAAGAAAAAAAAACATTGAAATCGTCGAAGGACAATGCCGCACGGGAAATAACTCCCAGATTGCGCTCTTTAGCGTGAGAGATAAGTATCGCCTTCAAATGCCAAACGCAAAATGTGGCGACACATCCCTGGTGTAAAAAGACATGGAAATGAAGATGAAGAACAGGGTGGAGAGAAACGAAAAAAGGAGACCGATGCAGCCAAAAGCGCGAAGTGCTGTCGTAATTTCAATGTCAAATGGTTGAAAGAATTTCCCTGGCTTCAGTACGATGAAGAAAAACAGACAATGTGTTGCCAAGAGTGGGCCCCAGATTTTTGTTTTCCGCCCCAGCAATTTCCATCTCTGGGGCCAGTGTGGCCCCAGGCCAAATAAGTTAGTGTCGACCCCTGTGTATGCAGAAGATAAAGAAATAAAAACATTTGATATTAACCAGTATGCAATTTTAGCCAGAACTAATATTTGACGGACTACAAGCCGCCACTTTTTTTTCGCATTGCGGCTTATAAAAAGATGCTAAAACGTTACCTAAACTTGAATAGCATTCACCTAATGAAACAAACTCACCTAAACTTGAATACCATTCACCCAATGAACTGCCATGAAGGAGACCATCAAATCACTCAACGCCGTGCTAGCGATTATTCCGGGTGGGACTACTAAGTTCCTACAACCCCTTGACATCACAGTGAACCGTTCCTTCAAAACACACATGCGCCTGCTGTGGGAGCAATGGATGTCGGAGGGATCGCACTCATTCACCAACACTGGGCAAATGCGGCGAGCTACGCTTTCGTGGGTCTGCCAATGGGTCGTGGATGCGTGGCAACGTGTCCCCACACGAGTGATCATCAACGGATTTCGGAGTGCAGAGATCATCGCAGCACCTACAGCAGACGACACGAGTGGGACCGATTCAAGCTCCGATGATGACGTCACCCCCTCGGCCTCGACTTCGACAGTTCTGGATGAAGCGATCATGTTGCTGTTTGTGTCCGACAGCGAGGAAAGTGACTTTTCTGGCTTCTCCGCAGCAGAACCTGATGGTTCCGACCAGGCTGACTGAACGGTAGACACCTTTGTACATGCGTGTGTTGGTTACAAATTGTGTGTGTGATATTTTTCTTCAAACTTTTTCACTTTTCTTCTTTGTTTCACTTGTTTATTCTCGGAGCCGATTTCGGCAAATACTGTACTTTAGTTTGCCTGGTTGTTTTGATTGATTGACACGATCTGATTATATTTTTTTCGACGGCGGCTAATATAGTGACGCGGCCTATACGTGGCTCGTCCCAATTTTTTTTTTAAGTCGGGGGTGCGGCTTATAAAACGGTGCGTCTTGTAATCCGTCAAATACGGTAACCAGTATGCAATTTTAGCCAGAACTAATATTTAGCGAGGTCCACTGTAATATGCTCTTAATGCCAACCTCATGAAAAAGAATTACAAGGTTAAAAAAAAGTATGCGTTCATGACATGATCAGCTCACCTTCAGTATCTTCTCTCCATGCTGTGTGATGGGGTTGGTGTCGCCTGCGTACACGTCAACAAAGCCAGGCAGGAGGGAACACGCTTGCAGCATGCGTATGTTCTTTCCCAGCTCCCCCATTGTGTTGGGCCCTGTGTATGTTGACACAGCGTCCAGCATGGTCGCAACTTCTGCCGTTCCAGTGCCGTCAGTGTCAAAAGGCTGGAAGGCCTGCAGAAAGTTCAAACTATTTGTTAAAAATCTTTTGCAATGGGGCTGACTGACTGAAGGTACTTTACGTTAGACCACGATTACTTTGATCTGCCCCAGTCCAATTTCTTCTGCTTTTCAGAATGTCATGATTTTAACTCAGAATCCAAGGAACAGTAATGTTTCTGCAACTTTATTTCTAGTTGTTACTGGCTCATGAATGCTTCAAGCAACTATGACGGTTGGACAGTTTCTACTTCCTAGGCACAGTTAGACTAGAGATTTGCACATATGATAGCTCTCCGTTTGATATTTTTTAACAAATGTATAAGTGATGCACAAATTCAATGAAAGAATCAATCCAGCATTCAATACAATTTCCCACTTGTGGTTTATTTTATGGTTTAACATATATGCCACAGTTATTGTTAACATTCTTAACAACGTCAAATATGTGGAAGAATTAAGATGATTTGATTCTTGTTAGTGAATGTTTATGCTCTTTCTTTTGACCTTGATCGCTTCTTCCCTGGACACTCCTTTGGACATCAGCATACTGCAGAACTGAGCAAGCGTAACAGTCTCCTGAAACAGTAGCAACCATATTCCTGAATAAAATATGGCAATCACCGAATTCAGAACGCAACAATAAATAAAAAAAGATCTTTGCAACACACACTTCTATCACCAACAGAGCAGTAACACTATCTCTTTAAATATGCAAAGCATTTGAGTTTGAACTGCTGTGACAGGATTATTTCCTTTTGCTTTAAAACACAGAGAAATTAATCTGTTTAACTGACCTCAAAGCAGGAAGGAAAAATGTCTGATAACCAAAAATGGCAGAACAAGATCAAGGTCTATCGATCATCTTCATTCAACCTCTCTGCAAACAAACCTCAAGCCGTTCACTTCTGTCTCGAAGCCAACGCACGATGAGACTGTGATGCTGGTGAATGACATTCTCTGGTATCCTTTCCCTGAAACAAACACAACATTATTAAAAACAGATTAGATTGAGAGATCATGGCAAATTCAGTGCTCATCTTGCATCTGTGTATAACAGATTTAAAGTGTGTTCAAATAGGTTTACAATAAAGCTCTTTTAATCTTTGTTTAACAATGAAAAGAGGAAATCCTAAAATATAACAACGGTTTGTGTTTTCTCTCACAAACATTTACAAATTTGGTCAGTTGACAAACATAGATTTATTCAGTCTACCTCACGAGACCCCGCCCGTACATTTACCTGTAGCTATCAATCCAACTCATAAAGCTGCAAACATCTACGTCTATCAGTCTGGGCTTACAATTCAAGTAACAGAAAGGAAGAAGATACAATGGATAACAGCAACAACAAAAACGTCTCACTTGATTTTGGCAGCAACAGCCCTGAGCGATGTTGGATCACTGAACAAAGAATGGAGGTCAGTGGTGGCGCTGACATCTTTTTCACCTGGAGAAACAGAAGTATCATTACATGTATCAACTAAATCATGAGAATGATCTTGTCAAAATTAATCCTGTTCACAGCATACACACACAAAATATAGTATTTGTCAATTTAAAAACTCTGCTTTATTTCATCTGAAATATCAACAGATTCTGTTAATTAAATCTCTGGAATGGTGAGTGTATGATGGCATCAGCTTATTATAAAATATTATGAAACTTACCAAACTACTGTGGTGCTCTCAATTTTTCTTTCAGCGTTCATAATCATAGCCATACATGTCTTTAGTGATTGTGTGTGTTTGTGTGTGTGTGTGTGTGTGTGTGTTTGTGTGTGTCTGAGTGTGTGTGCATGTCTGTGTATGAAAACCTTGATAGATCATTCCTTGGAGATCAGGCAAGTATAACATTGTGCACTTTTACATTTACATACTACGATAACTTCGACTTGGAGAGTTTAGTTTTCTGAAAGATTCAAAAGTCTCACAATAAGATATGTGCATTAAGAAAGTAATAACTTACCCATTTCCATTTCTGTATCCGAGTAGCCATCGTCAACCTGTTCAGAACAAAGAAACAATTCAATTTTAAAAGCTGAGAACAAAATTAGCACTGAACTGAGATAAAAGTGGCATACCATTTAATCTAACAGTAACACTGCAATGACAATGACAACTGTTATATTTAACTGAATATGTCTCTACGAAAACTGTTGCACTTGCAGGCAGCAACTTCTTCACTAGTTCTTCTTCCTAAATACTTTATTATAATATAATGCTCTTTATTTATGCGTGCAGCTGAATATATTTTCCTCTTGTGTGTTGATAATTTAACCCTTACACTGGTGCAATTCTGTAACACATGTTACATAGCCACTGGTGAATTAACAGAGAAAAATAAAGAAAAACGGTCATATAGGTTTTCACATCCATGGGAGGTAATCGGAACCGACCAAACAGACTGAGCCAGTAGCGCGATATATATGTCGCGACAACCAGGTGACAGTATACGTAAATTAGCGCGACATATGTCGCGACAACCAGCCTAAGGGTTAAGGAGCTGCCCTAGAAATTGTTAAATCAATACATCATTTATCATTACATGTGTACGTATGCTTTTTAGTAATTTTACACCCAGGCATTCTGATTCCAATCCAAGACCGAAGCAAAATCTGACGACACTTGGGTGACAGGACTTCTAAGCAAAGGTCACCCCCTAGTCCTACTGCCTACAGACAAGTTCGTGTGTATTACTAGTAGGCCTCAATTTGTACTATCATAAAATGCTACTAAAGTAGATTTTCTCTACAATAATATTTATATGAATAAATGAAACTGAAACTGAGTTTGCAAGAGTGCAATGAAGATTCCTTTGTGTCTGGTTACAAGGCGATTCCATGATTACATGTGCCTTAGGTATTCGTCGTTTTGCTTGTTTCTATAAACTGTTGATGTCTTCGTGGAATTAGGAATACCATCGCATAATCACCGGAACTGTCTGAACACTATTTGTGACTCAGATGCAGAACTTTGCCACACGAACTTCGATAATTCTGCAAACAAATAATCTCACCTCTTTATACTCCACCCTGCCTTCATCCTCACTGTCACTGCTGCTCGCTGAATTCCCCATATCGTGCAGCAGTTTCTCCTGCACAGTCAGTCAGTCTAAGACATTGAGGATACCTCGCTACTTCTTTTCCTCGAAATTGGATTATTAGTTCTTGCTGGAGTTCTGCTTTTGGTGTGCGTCTTTAAACCCAAATACTCTCATTCACATGCTAAATATACCCAAATAACACCGACCCCGCAATCTTGGTTGTGGTGTAAAATCAAACAAAAGACAGAGAAAATAAGGCAAGACTGTTTTTTAGCGTGCCGGATTAAATGTCTCAGCAGTTAGCCGTGCAGTTACGTCCGTAGGGCTTGAAGTTCGAGGATTGAAAGGAATTTCTAAGTCATAGCCAGTTTTCACCCACACATTTTGCTACGTTCAGTAACACTTGAACAGACTGGTATCATTGTTTTTTCCATCTGCACAATTTGGAAACATGCAGTAGCAACTTCTATTTATGAAAACAAACTTGAATATTACTCTAGACGCGTATAAATTAATCGAGATTGACTGGCTTGCACTGACTCAGTGAGCCACGGTCAGATTTAATTTGTTCCAGTCTATCTCTCAATTCACACTTTTAGTCCAACCTGGTAAAAAGATGCAAGTCTAAATTAAGTCGCTTATGAAAAATCTGTTTACAAAATACTACCCAAAATACACCAATTGACCGCCAGTGAACTCAGTGAGAATTATTCAATCTCACGATTTCTAGTTTCTTATCTGATTAAGTGATTGACATGTTGCTTTGCGATTTCACAGATTTATATGCAAATCAGTTCAGTATTGCAAACACTGACAGCCTCACGGCCGCCAGACGGTCAGTGACGCAGGCGGACACGCACGCACTCACACTGACACCGACACACTGACCGCACACGAACAGTGTCTACAGTGACACGCACGACGCAGCACCGACACACAAACACCCCTTACTCGTGACTCAGTGGCACACACACACACACACACACACCGTGGCACACACTGACTGACGGCACACACTGACACACACATTAAAATCATTACTTTTACTGCAGTAAAACTTAAATGAGTACAAAGTTTTACCGTGCAGTAAAATCAGCTGCTCGGGTTAATGATGACAATAATGTCATCATCTGCCCAAGTAGCCGTTTTTACTGCAGCCGTATTCTCCTTATAAGTTTTACTGCAGTAAAACGTTTTGCTTGTTGTACGATTGAAATGCGTGTGTTCCCCTTAATTCTCATTAGTCAGTACGGTCGTAGACGAGTCCAAAATTACCCGAAACAGGGACGGGCCTATATTTAGACCTAATATAGGTCTATGCCCGGAACTATCCTTGGCGGCTAAACCAGAAAAATTAGTTCGTAGGGGGAACAAGAAGCGAGCGGGGCCTTGACGGTTCTGGTTCTGGTTCCTGGTTTTACTGCAGTAAACACGGTAAAACCGAATAATGTCATCGTTCGCCCAAGCCGCAGACGTTTTCACTGCAGTAAAACTCGGCATTACTGCAGTAAAACTGGGTTCATGTTTTACTGCAAGGTAAGCTATCCTTAGCGGATTATGACTTTATTAAGTTATTCTGCAGAAAAGACAAATGCTGGAGAAAAACCGTTCTTTTCTGCAGCATTTCTGCATAATGTCATCTTTCGCCGAAGCAGCGTTTTTTTTCTGCAGCAAAACATTTTACTGCAGTAAATTTGAAATTAAGAATGCTGCAGTAAAACGGTGCTGTTGTTTTACTGCAGAAAACCTGTTTACATTTTTTTCTGCAGCATTTTGTACTGGCTCTTGGCGGATTATGACATTACTAGATGAATACCCGCTTCGCCGGGTACGGCTTCGCCGGTGTGACGTTTTCATCTTTCGCCGTGTTGATATTTCGCTTCTCGGCCTCGTTGATCTAGTATAAACTCTACACTGAACAAAAAAACACCCTTCGATAGTACTGATGAGCGACCGTGTGTACCTTACATTCATGGGGCCAAATTTGTCCAACCAATTTGTTTTATTTAACTTAGAAATTTGATTCATCCTAAAATGTTTCCTTCTTACTCAAGGGACGTAACCACTCAGTACACGTTTTCGAAGAATTCGATTTTGGGGTTGAAATCTATTAAATTTTACCACCAATTTTCTTCACATGCAAGAAACTGACATGCTTTTCGTCCTTAAATAATTTCACTTCTTAATTTTACCAGGAAACAACATTTCAGTCTTGAGTATATGTCGAGGGGGAAATATGTACACAGGCGAAAGATGAAATCGTGACAGAAGAAGTCGAGCCGAATACCCGGCTGTACGCCGGCTTCGCCCGAAGGAAGGGAGATAAACGCGCAAAACACTGGAGAAGAGTAAAAATAGTATAACGGGAATATGGATTGAGCGTTGTCGACAGTGACCTTCTAAAAATAGAAACGGGAATATGGATTGACGCCACACGAAGGAAGGGAGATAAACGCTGAAAACACTGGAGAAGATAAGGAAGAGTTACTGGGAATGGATCCAGAGAAAAACCAAAATCGGTTCAGCGCTGCGCGCTGAGAGCACGAGTTGAAATATCTCATCGAGCAGGTTGTGTCCGGGGTGTACCTGAATATGGCCACCAAATTTGAAACAGATCCATCGAGAACTGAGACCTTGGGCGTGAATCGCGGACACACACACACACACACACAGACACAAGTCGTATATCTATATACTAGATGAATACCCGCTTCGCCGGGTACGGCTTCGCCGGGAAGAAGTCGAGCCGAATACCCGGCTGCGCCGGGGACGCCGGCTTTGCCGGCGCACCGCACGAAGGAAGGGAGATAAACGCGCAAAACACTGGAGAAGAGTAAAAATAGTATAACGGGAATATGGATTGAGCGTTGTCGACAGTGACCTTCTAAAAATAGAAACGGGAATATGGATTGACGCCACACGAAGGAAGGGAGATAAACGCTGAAAACACTGGAGAAGATAGGAAAGAGTTACTGGGAATGGATCTAGAGAAAAACCAAAATCGGTTCAGCGCTGCGCGCTGAGAGCACGTGTTGAAATATCTCATCGAGCAGGTTGTGTCCGGGGTCTACCTGAATATCATGCCCACCAAATTTGAAACAGATCCATCGAGAACCTTGGGCGTGCATCGCGGACACACACACACACACACACACACACACACACACACACACACACACACACACACACACACACAGACACAAGTCGTATCTATATATATATACGACTTGTGTCTATCTGTCTGTCTGTCTGTGTGTGTGCGTGTGTGTGTGTGTGTCCGCGATGCCAAGCCAAAGTTCTCGGTGGATCTTTTTCAAATTTGGAGACCGTATTCAGCTACACCCCGATGAGATATTTCAACACGTGCTCTCAGCGCGCAGCGCTGAACCGATTTTGGTTTTTCTCTGTTTTTCTCTGGATCCATTCAAGTCGTATATATATATATAGATATAGATAGATATATACGGCTTCTGTGTCTGTGTCTATGTGTGTGTGTGTGTGTGGAGGCAACACCTGTGGATTGTAGAGTTCTGTTTGTGATGGGGTCTGGCGGCTTTTGTCTGTCTGTATGTTCTGGCATTTGAGAAGCCATAACAGATAATATAGGGCTAAGAAATAAGCTCTAAAATTCTCAATCCCGTTTGACAGGACTTCGCCTTCAAAGGTGATTGTGGTGAACCGCCACGCTGTCTGTCTCTGTCTCGCGATTCACCCCGGCGAAGCCGGGTATTCCTCTAGTATATATATATAGATTCAGTTATTCTGGAGAAAAACCGAAATGCTGGAGAAAAACTGTCTTTTCTGCAGCATTTCTGCATAATGTCATCTTTCGCCGAAGCAACGTTTTTTACTGCAGTCTCTTCTTCTTGTCGTTCGCTATTTTGCGTCAGTTTTTGCGTGGATCTGTGGTTGGTTTTGTCAGTGTAGGCTGACACAAACCAAGACGTTCTTTGTGCAGCTGTATAACTACAATCCCTTTGGCACCCAAAACGCAGTATTTACACTACGAAATGAAATCAACACATGACACCAGAAAAGTAATTGTTAACTGGTCTGATTATTGTTAGCACAAAATTTCGTTTTTGTGTCAGTGTGTTTAGGATACACACTGTGTTCGGGCTACATACTTGAATACAAACCGCCGTTTGCACCAAACCTACTCGGTACACACCTGAATTACTAAGGAATGTAGGGTGCAAATTTCAAAAAAGTTATCTGCAGAAACAATTTCACTTAATGTCATATGTGATAGACCAAGTGTTGTGACGCCAACGTTAATGGTCGAAGTAGAGTTACACACAGTGTTATCAAAAATATTCATCCGATTGTCACACATTTTGGCTAGATTGTCTAAAAATGACTTGTGCGTTTTCTTCCTCCAACTGTTTGATAAATGCCAGCACAGCCCAAATAAGTACCAAATAGAGTAACGCCGTAATAAAAATGACAAATGTCTTCGCGATTCTTATTCCTGTAAAACAGTACATGAAAAAACATTGTGCCAAATGTTATGACAATCGGATAAATAGTTTTGAAAATATCCATGTAATCGCAACGCATTCTACGAAAAACGTAAGTTAATTAGCCGTGGTGTATTTTCAGTGACAGGTATAATAATCGTCATCGCACAACACTTTGCTGTAGATATATACTTGTAGCGGACTGCAGGTGCTTTTGGCAATAGGGTGTTATTCCAATCAGTGTAAGTAAACAAGAGTAGCGAATGGCCGACACACATGACTGAATGTCGGTGGGTAATTAAGTTGTACTTTAGAGTAAGTGACCCAATACCCGGTTGTTGCTCTCAGCGGCCACGAATGGTGCAGCAAAGATATTTGATCGGGTTCACTGAGTTCAATCAGTGGAGTGTGTGTGTGAGTCAGTGTGTGTGTGCCGGTCAGTGGCGGTGTGTGTGTGTGACGTCCCAGCAAGAACGAACGAACGCACTTTATCTCACAACAAAAAACCAGTTCCTAATTATCTAACAACTTGTCCTTACACTCTAAACTGAAGTGTTCCACTCTCGAAAAACCTTTCTGTAACCGTGGCCAGTTTTGGAGACAATTTGACATACTTTCTGTTCAGAGTACAGACAGATAAGAGTAATAAAAATGCTTAAAGAAATTATATCTAACAAGAAAACTGTCTCAAATCGCCTCAAGAGCTATACAGTTCAGGTTGGGGGTTGTAATTATATGACCACACACCAGGAATACCTTAAAATAAACGTTTGAGCGCTGAGTTCCTCAAATTGAACTGACTGAGTAGTAAAACGGCTGTGTTTTGAGTGGGCATCCTAGACTGTAATTCTCATTGCTTCGTTCTTTGAGCCAGGAACCTATATTTAGATCTATGTTTGAGCGAGTCATGATTTTCGTCCTACCTTTCGACCCTAAGTTTTTTTCTGCACTATTCCTAGAGATACAGATCTGAAATTGAGCCGAGACTGAGCTACATTGTTCATTTTGGGAGATGACAATACACACGAGGAAGGTCTTAGAATTAGTGTTTGAGCGCCACGGTTCTATTTTTCAAATCTGAATGCTGTGCCGTTTGGTAGTCATTGCAGACCTTGATATTCTCCAACCGACATTGTGTCTGTTTCTGTTGTGCGAATCGTTTTATCGCTGTATGGCACAGGAACTTGCATTACGGTAAGCTACTACGCTAGACTGTACAAGTTTGACTTCCTTAATCCAACGGTCTTGATCTACTTTGACGAACTTGGGTATCTATGAAAACTAAATGATCACGACCGGAAGTCCTGACTCCTGACAGGGGAGCTGGGCGATCATCGGCAAACCGCTCGCTGATTAAAATTAACTTAATTCATGATTTGGCATAGTTTCGGAGCCGTTTTGAGAAAATCATTGCAGGTCAGTGTTTCTAAATTACAGTACAGCGAATGTCCCTTGAATTTTTTAAGGTCCAATCGTCAGAACTCTCCAAAACGACGGCTTAGACAATACATCTTTAAATTAATGCAATCAGAATACAATTAAAATCAATAATACAGGAAAAGTTAGAAAATCCACGCTGAACTTAGACAACTAGACAAGCCTGAAAATAAACAAACAAACCGGCACTGAAAAAGCATACACTACACACACACACACAATCAGGCCATATGCAATCAAAGAAAAAAGTGTATGTGCGAAATAATGTCGAAAAAAAACCAAAACAATCAAACAAACAAACAAACAAACAGATTAAAGATTGAGAAGAAAACTGTCGGCATCCAGAGTGAGCAAGGGAGAGCTAGAGGGCCGTGGCCGGGTGGGTCAGTGTGGCCCGTCGCCGCCACAGGGCGGTGCAATGTGCGGCCGCACTGTCTGTATGTCCCGGGCCGTGTCACAGCCTGTATAAAATACGGCGAAATCCTCAGTGCCGCGGCAACTCTCGGAGAATCCGGCGGGGCTTTCGTCCTGTTTTGTCATCAGCTTTGCAAATTCACTTTAGTCAGAGAAGGCCACAAGTATACCGCGGTAGATAAACAGAGCGGTTATGAATTGCGACTAGACAGACACGTCAAAGGAACGAGAAAACAGATTGGCATCATTCGTACGAAATCGAAAGTGCCGCCATTTTGTTGTGTATGTTTGTATGATTGGTTGTTGAATGCCAAGGCCCACCGTACGTACACCAATCAGAATTTATGTTACACTTATGCGTATGACGTCACGGCACTGACACTCGCCCAGCTGAAAGTCAACTTGGGGTGCTCCCTTTACATCAGATCCTGGCCGAAGTCCCCGGCTTTCATGAGTGAATAACAGGTAAGATCCGTTTACAAACTTCTGTGTGCTTGACATGAAATTGTGCAGTAGTTATGTGGCATGTCCGGTACACTTCAGTAACCCCGATCTTTGCTTGTTGCAGCGGGATCTTTCGTCGAGCTGTGCGAAGCAACGGCGCCATATTTCGATGCTTCCCACGTTACGGGACATGTTCAAGACCTGAAGAAAGTTGGCTGCACATTCATCTGGACATTTGTGCTACGTGGGTTTTCATTCAGATTGGATGTCAACAGGAAGTTATCACAACTACGCCAGTAAACTTCACTGAAGGACAGAAAGGTCACCCCATACAAAACAACCATTGCATCGCTGGATTGTTAGCATTCACGTGTTCGCTGTTGCCGTCACGTTTTCAGTCGTATCAAGCCGCAATTGTGGCTCACGTGCGGGATCTCCGCTTGTATCATAACATTAGACATTTCCACGTTAGGAGGACGTTTCAGTGACGATGCATCGCATCACAAAACTATTGACTAAGGGGCCCGTCAGCGAAATCCTTCCACACATTGTCAGGACTACCCGAGGGTATGCAAGTAGTGTGAAGGATGGGTCTGGTCGTGGTCCTCTCCGTGCCTTCGCCACCCAGGCAGCTGCAGAACCTTTCCTCAGTGGCAGTTCTTCCACCTATGTGGAGGAAATGTATCTGGCATGGCAGCGAGACCCAAACAGTGTACATAAGGTAAACATATGGAGTGTGGCACTGACAGGAGAATACGCTGTGTCTATAAATTAAACACAAACATCATTACATTTACACGTAAACACACACAGATAATAACACAACAATCCACCTCTCCCAATTAACGTCACAAAGTGTGGAGGGCAAAACAGGGTCATACGAGAGTCAGTTACACTGCAAAAGCTCATGATCTATGCTCCTTTTCAAAGCACAACAGCCTACAATCATTTTGTCAGAACCACTGATGCATGCACCATTGCCCTTCAAGCATCCACGCAACTCTCAAATAGGAAAACCTGAATAGCATATATATATATACTGAGCAACAAAAGAAACGCGAAAAAGTTCTCTTGATTGACAAAATCTCGAACAATTATGGAGTTAGAATTATCAAACCACAAAATGTTGATGAAGGCATGTTTGACCTAGCTGTTGCGTGATTATTTTGATGCTGCGACTGTTTCAACACACGGGACAAATAGGTTTTATGTTAACAAAGTTTTGGAGGTCTCGCTCAGTCAGCCTTCATCTCTGGCCACTGATCGGACACTGGTTACTTCCAATGATGTTCCTGGTAGTGTCAGCGGCTGAATTTAATCGATGTCGAAGACGTTGTGGTAGGAAATTGCGATCTTGTCTTATTGGGGTAATGCGAAAAAATCCACCGCGTTGCATAACTGCAGTGCTTCCAATGTCACCAGAACATTGCAGAAGGTGATAAACTGTTGGAATATGCACGTTTAAAGCACATGCCAGCGCTTCTGGATCACCCCCAGCTTTAAATCGACCTGGCATTTTGCTTCGTGTGTACACGCAAGCACAAGACCAAGTGCGCACGGAAAAGATCCTGTAATCCATGTCAGAGTTCGGTGGGTTATAGAAACACGAAAATACCCAGCATGCTTCCTCCGAAAGCGGCGTATGGCTGCCTTAATGGCGGGGTAAAAACGGTCATACACGTAAAATTCCACTCGTGCAAAAACACGAGTGTACGTGGGAGTTCCAGCCCACGAACGCAGAAGAAGAAAGAAGAAGGTGGTGTCAATCTTGGCATCCTGGCTGTTTCAAATGTGAGACTGGCAGCAAGCGTGCCATGGTCTCTTTTGATTGCTAATGCATTAGTGAACACATCTCACACATCAGATTTCTTCTGCTCTACTTGCACGTGCTGCGAGCGCGCATTATGTGTTTAACGATAAACCATGTGTAAAAACAGTCACAGCATCAAAATAATCACACAAAAGGATGGTCAAACATGCCTTCATCAAACTTTTATGGTTTAATAATTCTAACTCTATAATTGTTTGAGATTTTGTCAATCGAACAATGACAAATTTTTTCGCGTTTCTTTCTTTACTCTGTGTGTCTTTGCGGCTTACATTCTAACGTGGTATTTTGACTGTAGCAAGCACACAAGAGCCTGAAGAGGAAGAGGTATATATGATAGTATTTGAATACAACCTATTTTTAAAGGATTAGCTTTGTAAACAAACAAATAAACAATGAGGTCATTTGAATTACACAGTCCAGATGTTGTGGATCGTGGACGACCCTTATGGAGTTAAAGAAGGTATTTTACGGTGTTTATCCCTATTTGGATGGCGCGGGTCGTGTACGACCTATACTCTGCAAAGAGGCGGTAAAGAGTTTATCCCTATTCGGATGGTGTGGGTCTTGTACGACCCATACTTTTTACGTTGAATCCTTCCTTAGAAAGTATGGGTAGTACACGATCCACATCACCCGGACTGTGTAGTTCAAAGCATGATCTGGTGAAGGTTAAACATTTAGTGTTTATTCAGTGTGCAACGTCATCTCAATGGCTCCGGATCTGGAGCATGTTACATTAAAGCACTTCCTGGAGAGGTTATGTGTGCAGTGAACTTGTTCAAGTTATTGTTAATGTTATGGTATTGTTATTGAAGGAGAATTGATGTTGACAGTAAGCATTCCAAATTCAAACTCTAATCTAACATTACTTATAATGAAATATAGAAATTTGGAGTTGATGCTATTACTAGCAACACAACTGAACCTTACTTTTTTTTAAATGAAATCTGTATTTTTGACTTCAGTCTTGATTCATTCCTCTAACCTTTCATTTGTCTTCAGAGAAAATAACTATTACTTGTGCAAAAGCCTTATGGATGAAATAAATGTTTCTTTGTAACACTAATGTTCAGCACCACTGTGTTTATCAATGTTGCATCATATACCTAAACTAGAGTCAATAGAGTATGTCAAACATGACCTATTCTGGCCATTTGAAGGGAAGCAATTAAAAAGTGGCTTTCGATATAGGCAAAAGCTATAATACACTCAGAGTGTATACACTCCGACAATGAAAAGCTCTGTTACAACCCAAAGCCAATGAAATGCCCCCTTACAAGTCGTTAGAATGAACCAATGAAAATCAATCTGAGGTTGAAAATCAATCTGAGGTATTGACTTCCGCCATCTCTTTTTCGGAGTGTATACAGGGCTGGCAATAATGTGTACCCACATAGTAATTCAACCACTTCTAGATCAATGTACACTCCAAGTGTGTTCCATACTCCGATAATAAACTGCCGTGTAGCATCAGTTTTTGTGTGTGTTTGTCCCTAGCATACTTTGATACTATGAATCGAAAGTGCACTGTGTGCCTTTGCAAAATGGCGTCGAGTGGCACTCTGAGTGTTGATGCGGCTGTCTGGTCCTTTATGTACACTCCGAGAATTTAATCTATATATTTAAGTAAAGACGTTGCTGCATTAGAATGTTTTTTGCGCTCTCTAATAATCAACTGCTCTGCGTTTCTAATTGATAATTCTATCGCAAAGTGGCATCGAATGGCAAATTCGTTTCGCAACCAGAAGTCAATGTCGGAGTGTATAAAGGGGGCAGAATTTTTATTTATACACTCAGAGTGCGTATAGCCAGTGTGTTTCATTGAACCAGAAACCAAAAGCTGTAATGATAATTTTTCATGAAAAACAGCTGAAAACATGTTCAAAGATTTTTTTTGACCCCACCCTTTGCACCATTAATATATATTGTGGGAGTGGAGGGCTGTTGCAATCCAACCAGACAACACCATATCTTTGTAGTAGAACAGAG
Source organism: Littorina saxatilis (assembly GCF_037325665.1). Taxonomy (NCBI): domain Eukaryota; kingdom Metazoa; phylum Mollusca; class Gastropoda; order Littorinimorpha; family Littorinidae; genus Littorina; species Littorina saxatilis. The sequence continues at coordinate 56,579,507 of NC_090246.1, read as the reverse complement.
GGAAGAAAAGTGATGCAATGTTTATCAGTGCAAAGTAGATGCCTTGGTCATTCGCTTGCAGATCATGAATTGACATATATATATTTGGGAGTGTAATAACCTGTGCAATTTTTTTTAACCTGTCTCATTGATATATATTTATGTGATTTGGCATGGAGCTAGAAATTGTTTTTTTTATAAAGAGCTGCCGAATAAGCCCTTTTGAACCACAAGTAGAAAAGGAATGGTGAATGTTTCTGATACAAGGATTGATGATTTATTCTTACAGGTCATAGACTAAAAATTACAAGAGGCAGTCCCTTTTGTATGTGTGTGCATATGCGAGGGGGAGGGGTGAGAAAAAAACTTTCAGTTTAAATATATGTCGCCTATAATATAAGAGTAGTTTTAAATCTGCTTCACTTATGACTGTGGGTGTTTGAAATGGTACCATCTCAATTTTGTACTGGTCAGTAGAAAACGCGGACTTAAATGACATATGTGTTCATTATATTTTTTTTATTGTGATTAATTTGTATACACTCAAAGAAAGAAACAAGGTAACATCAATTTTGTCTAGGGTTTTTGAAACTAAGTAAATAAGCAAAATAATTTTGGTCACATGGAAACATGTTCCCAGTGCCACACATGTATGTCCACAAATGGATTTGTCGATTAATGTCTGGGTCATATAAATCATTTTCAAACAATGGCCGGATCCTGATCCTCATGCTAATCCCCTGTTGATAAGCTATGTAGAGAACAATTGAGAGATATATGGGCAACTCCCAAAAGTTGCCCAAGAGGACATTGAATTTTCATTTTGGGTTTTTCAATATGTCTTGTTTTTTTGTTATGTTAAATGATTGAACTGTTCACATTTTTCATTTAAAAGACTGCAGGTTGTCGACATAATGAGAAATTAGTGTTTGATGTGTTGCTTGTAAAACTGTTTCTTGTGACGCACAACATTTTCAGTGCTAGAATTTAGTTCATTTAAATTAAAACCAAGATTAAAAAACAATTTTTATATCAGTATTTGATAGACTCTTTTCATTCATAGCCAAATAAAGTGCTCACATATCATGTTCCTTGAAAATTCTCATCATGTATGTGTCATGTCACGAGAAACAGTTTTTCACTTATGCAACAATGCATTCCACAAAAAATAACAATTTCTTCCTTATCAAACTGTTTAATATCCCACTTTGTTCAAATTAACATATTTGTCTGCAAAAACTACAAAGGCTTGAGTGAACTTGGATATCAAAATTGGCTTAACATCTGTTTTTTGTGACAACCCAAATCCTTTATCCACAAATATAGGGAGTCGAAGCAGAACCAAATTAAGCAATGTGAAGAATAAATAATAACGTTTTTCTTATCATAAACCCTTTTGTTTGAGAAAAAAAGCATATGTAAATGTTTCTTGTGACAATAGCGTTACTTGTAACGAGAAACATCTGAAATTATCCAGAGCCATTATTACACGCAGTCGTGTTCTTTCATTTTGTTTAACTTAAGAGCTGGCGCACTATAATTACATTCAATAGTTAACTCCAGATTTAAAGATCCAAAGTTATTTCATGATTGGTGGAGGCTGAACAGATCTTGTTGAGTTCAGTGACTTTGTAAATTTGCTATAAGATATGCACAGTAGGAATGTCTCTGACTGTGTAGCATTGATCATCATTTAAAGTAGTGTACTGACCATCCCAACATTCTTGATCCTATTGGGGGAGGGGGGGGGTATAACAATTCTCCTTCAGGTGTGATTACTTCAGTGTAACTAGTCTTTCGGATGAGACGAAAAACCGAGGTCCCTTCGTGTACACTACATTGGGGTGTGCACGTTAAAGATCCCACGATTGACAAAAGGGTCTTTCCTGCCAAAATTGTATAGGCATAGATAAAAATGTCCACCAAAATACCCGTGTGACTTGGAGTAATAGGCCGTAAAAAGTAGGATATGCGCCGAAATGGCTGCGATCTGCTGGCCGATGTGAATGCGTGATGTATTGTGTAACAAAATTCCATCTCACACAGCATAAATAAATCCCTGCGCCTTGAATATGTGCGCAATATAAATTGCATAAAATAAAAAAAATTAAAAAAAATAAATCCCTGCGCTTAGAACTGTACCCACGGAATACGCGCGATATAAGCCTCATATTGATTGAACTGAAAGTAACCTATGACTTTGTGGGGGAGAGGTGAAATGATCATGCGACATTCTTTGAGGACAGTTGTTTTAACAACAACACTATATATATATGAAGATCTTTACAGCACAGTGGAACCCCCCTTATAAGACTTTCAAAAATCTGAGAAAATCAGATCTTCATAACAATGGACTGTTTTAAAAACTGGAACTGGGTTTGCAGATCATAGCTAAAATGGCAAATTGGAGAGAGAGAGAAAATGAACAGGTGGGAAGTCTTATATATATATGAGATCTTAAAAGGGGGGTTCCACTGTACTTGTATAGGCTGGCTGACATTGAAAAGGATTTCAAACTTTAATACCTGTAGTTTGTCAATGACAAATTATTTGGTCAAGCTGAAAATCACCTCATTATCATATTAATACCATTATCACGCATGGGGACACTTCCAAGTGAAATCAAGGTCAACAGTGTCAGGCAGAATGAAGGTCACTGCTTAGGCACACGCATTTAGCAAACTGACCTCTTGTCTAAAATGTCCACCTCAGTCTAAAACTTTACATCAGCTGTCTGATTTTACTTCATGCACAAACTTAAAAGATGGGGGGGGGGGGGGGGGGTCAAGGTGAGTTAGTGTGACTGGCAGCGGAAAAATTTCATTGTCAGTGATAAATTACCTGTCAGTGCTATTGCCTTCATGGGAAAATTCTTTTAACTGAAATAACATGTGACTGAGAGGTTTACACGCAATATTCTGGGCAATATACACATTTACTGATGTAGTCCATGGATTGTGAGCATTATCATCACACCGAAGGAACCTCAAAGTGTTCACTCTTCTTTCACTATGTTACATCACTTTCAGGGGCTTTATCTGGAGTATGCTGTCATTGCTGCTTTAGCGCGCAATCCTTGGCTAATTTTTGAGTCACTTGAGAAAAAGTGACTCTATGTAATCGGTCAGTGTTAGTCTGTCCGGCCGGCCGGCCGGCCGTCTGGCCGGCCGTCCGTAGACACCACCTTAACGTTGGACTTTTCTCGGAAACTATCAAAGCGATCGGGCTCATATTTTGTTTAGTCGTGACCTCCAATGACCTCTACACTTTAACGATGGTTTCGTTGACCTTTGACCTTTTTCAAGGTCACAGGTCAGCGTCAAAGGAAAAATTAGACATTTTATATCTTTGACAAAGTTCATCGGATGTGATTGAAACTTTGTAGGATTATTCTTTACATCAAAGTATTTACATCTGTAGCCTTTTACGAACGTTATCAGAAAAACAAGGGAGATAACTAGCCTTTTCTGTTCGGCAACACACAACTTAACGTTGGGCTTTTCTCGGAAACTATAAAAGTGACCGGGCTCAAATTTTATGTGAACGTGACTCATTGTGTTGTGAATAGCAATTTCTTCCTGTCCATCTGATGCCTCATATAATATTCAGAACTGCGAAAGTGACTCGATCGAGCGTTTGCTCTTCTTGTTAATACAACCTTATCCCTCTGTTTCAAAGCTTGTTGAAGTTTTTCCTTTCAAGTCAATAGATGATAGCTCTAGCTTAAAAGAGAGGGGTTTTGTACCTGAACAACGCTGTGATTAGCAGTAGCAGCTCGTTCCAAGAAGAAAAGTTACCTCGCATTAGCAACATTATTTGAATCTAGATATCGACATGCCCTCAAGTATGAATTTTGTTTGGTGTCCAGTGGCAGAATAAAAGGTCCTTTAAATTTTGATAGAAAATATTTCTTTATTCAACACCTGAGTGATTACCAGATCAAGTATCAATGTATTTTTAACATGAAAAGATTTTCTGTTCAGCGATCATTTGCCCTTCTTAGTGTTTGTGCTGACCCAGAATTGCTGTTACACATGACTTGCAGCTTTCCTATGGCCAATGTGACGTCATTGCTTCAATTTGTTGAATGTCTGAAGGAACTTAGCACTCCGGATAATGAAGCCTGTTGTCAGTATTAGTTGTAATAGATTGAGTAACACACACACCCCCCCCCCCCCCCCCGGCGGGTTAGGGGGAGTCCCATATTGGTTTGGACGAGAAAGAATTTACCCAATGCTCCCCAGCATGTCATAAGAAGCGACTAACGGATTCTGTTTCTCCTTTTACCCTTGTTAAGTGTTTCTTGTATAGAATATAGTCAATTTTTGTGAAGATTTTAGTCAAGCAGTATGTAAGAAATGTTAAGTCCTTTGTACTGGAAACTTGCATTCTCCCAGTAAGGTAATATATTGCACTACGTTGCAAGCCCCTGGAGCAAATTTTTGATTAGTGCTTTTTGTGAACAAGAAACAATTGACAAGTGGCTCTATCCCATCTCCCCCCTTCCTCCGTCGCGATATAACCTTCGTGGTTGAAAACGACGTAAAACACCAAATAAAGAAAGATTGAGTAACACTAACAGACCGGTTACATTGGAGTCAAGCCATCTATTGTCTGCTGTCAACCGTGACTGCTCTATTGTGATCCAGGCTATATTATGAAAAGAATGTACACAGAAACCTTATTTGGCTGTTCATTTACAGTATTGGCGTTAACCAGTAATTACCGGTATTAACCAGTATTTTACTGGTTGAAATGAGAAAATATCAAAACAAAATTGGCTGCCGTATGACCTACCGGTTGATTTTTAGAACTACCATTTTTTTTCCGCTGGTACAACAACTCTGAGTTGGACTGGTTCCAATGACCAGCCTACCGGGGTTTTTTCTGGACAGTTTGCATCATAAAAGTTTGCCTTCCGGTTTGAAAAAATACTAGCGCCATCATTGATTTACCTTATGCAGCTGACTAAAGTGTGTACAGTTCTTTAGAATAGTAATCTTATATAATCAGCATCTGGATGAGTACATTGTACATCAGAATTGACTTAATAAAATGTATAAAAAAAGAACATGGGGAGAGAGAAGTTGGTACATTTACATTTGTGAATTTTTTTAAATTCCATTTTCTAGCAGTTTTCACACTCGCTTGGCCTGTTCTGACTGTATGAAACATCTTCAGTTTCCTAGTCCTACATTATAGCGAAGAGAAGGAAAAGGATGAGGGCTAAAAAATGCAAAAGCATGAAAGGTTTTTCCAAGTTGAGTCAGCTTGAATACTGAGGACAGCCTTTTCCCCTTTCTCAATCAGTATGCATGAGCAAGGATGGGAGGGTCTTTACTCGGCCATTGGGAGCGAAATAAACCCTGACTGCTGCAGCCGCTCTCTTCCAGAATAGGTTCTAGACATTGAGTGGCGGCACCCCACAGCCAGCAGAGAGCAAGCTCCACTTTCTGTGGGTATTGATCTGGCAGCGATGGAGAAATGGCTCAGCATGAATTGATATTGAATCGCCACCAATATTGCTAACCTGTCGGACCTCACTGCTTGCACCCCTTCTCCGCTAGGAATAGGATTCCTCATGAAAGTAAACAGCCTGTTCAAACAAGACGATGTGTTCACCTTGTCTTGTGGCAGTTACACAGGAGTTTATAGAAAAATGCAAAGCATGGTTATTTTGAATCAGTGGATTTAGAGTGACATTCATGAGGCACTAGGGTAAGGAAAATCTGTAGTATGTTTTGATAGCCACAGTTAATAAGTTATACATGTACTGTGCATAACTCTACCAAAATATGACGGACTGTATGAAAAAGAAATTTGTTTTCAGAGTAGATGTCTGAAATGAGGTTCTTAAAACAGGGGTTCCAATGTATTGTACACTAGAGGAATACCCGGCTTCGCCGGGTGAATCGCGAGACAGAGACAGACAGCGTGGCAGTTTGCCGTCTTAGAGCACGTGTGAACATTTTCATCCACCAGTTTGTGCCCACTCAAAGGAAGGCAAGAACATATATGATATAGACAGACAAAAGCCGCCAGACCCCATCACAAACAGAACTCTACAATCCACAGGTGTTGCCTCCACACACACACACACACACACAGAAGCCGTATATATCTATATATATATAAATATATAGAGATAGATGACAGTGGATTTTTCGATAAATAGATTCGACCTTTGCACTTGTACAGTGAGGACAACTTACGGGTACATGCAAGGAAAGCCCACAACTTCTAAGGCGAACAACTCTGCTGTGAAGGGCGACGGTAGTCTCCCTGTCACACTCGACCCCCTTTGAATGAACTTTGTCCCCGAAGTTCCGAACCATGGACCCGCCAAGCTTAGGTCCCTCCCAGGTTGGTGGAATGGGAAGAGCACGAAAATGATTCAGTGGCCATAATGCCATTCCTGAACATATGTCGAGTCCCATCCCTGTCGACGTCAAATGTAACCGAGTGCCGAAACACCACAATCACCTGTGAAGGCGAAGTCCTCTCAAACAGGATTGAGAATATTATAACTTATTTCAAAGCCCTATATTAACTGTTATGGCTTCTCAAAGGCCAGAACATACACACAGACAAAAGCCGCCAGACCCCATCACAAACAGAACTGTACAATCCACAGGTGTTGCCTCCACACACACACACACACACACACACACACACACACACACACACACACACACACACACACACACACACACACACACAGAGAAGCCGTATATCTATATCTATATCTATAAATATATAGAGATAGATGACAGTGTATTTTTCGCGTGGCTATAAATTGATTCGACCTTTGCACTTTTACAGTGAGGACAACTTACGGGTGCAAGGAAAGCGTTCTGGACAGTGCAGTGACATTCTAAAAATAGTAACGTAGTAACGGGAATATGGATTGACGCCACACGAAGGAAGGGAGATAAACGCAAAACACCGGAGAAGATAAGGAAGAGTTAGTGGGAATGGATCTGGGAAGATGAACAGAAAAACCAAAATCGGTTCAGCGCTGCGCGCTGAGAGCACATGTTGAAAATTCTCATCGACCAGGTTGTGTCCGGGGTCTACCTGAATATGCCCACCAAATTTGAAGCAGATCCATCGAGAACTTTGGCTTGGCATAGCGAACACACACACACACACACAGAAAGACAGACAGACAGACAGACAGACAGACACAAGTCGTATATATATATATATATAGATAGAAGAAGCAGAAGACAAGAATACACAGCTGACAGCTGCTGTTTTCTCTGTGTGTATGACAACTGTTTTAACTACTTTAATGCACACATTTGTACATATCGATATGCACAAACAGGACAGTTAGTGTTAAATCTGAGTGATCGACAAGAAGAAGAAGAAGAAGTGTTAAATCAGGTGCAACTTTCGTTGCTTTCTTTTACATTATACTTTTTTCCCAGTTACTTGAATGTTGTGAGACAAGATCTTTTGTTTGAGTGCTTTCAATTTGCAGAGCGTTCACAGAATTTATTTCTTGTGTCTTCCTGTGGATTTAGGCAAAGAATCCCCCACCCCAAACCACTCCCAAATGTCTTATCTGGGGCTCCAATTTAATAGTGCATTTGCTCTTGTGTTGCAGTCATGGGATGCCTTTTTCCGTCAGACGGCAAAAGGTGCCCCGCCCGGCCAGGCGTATACTAGGCCGCCAACATTAGCGGCCAGTTCCGGTGTGCCCATGCCACTTCCGCTTCACGCTGTCACCCAGGGGGCGCCAGTTGATGAAAAGATCATCGAGGATCACCTTTCCGTCCAGTCTATTATCCGATCCTACCAGGTAATTTGGTCATGCTAAGAGTTTACTTTTTTCTGATGCCAAGAGTTTACTTTCCTTGCTTTGTATAGCTTGAGGGGGGGGTTACTTTCTGGTTTGATCTGTTTATTGTTGAGTAGGCTTATGCAAAAAGTCTGCAGGTGACAAAGTTTAGTGATGCTGTGTAAGTTTCAGTGTTATTTGTGTTTGCTTCTTTCTGTCTTCTTCTTCGTTCATGGGCTTAAACTCCCACGTTCACTCATGTTTTTAGCACGAGTGGATTTTGTACGTGTATGACCGTTTTTACCCCGCCATTTAGGCAGCCACACGCCGATTTTGGGGGAGGCATGCTGGGTATTTTTGTGTTTTTATAACCCACCGAACTCTGACATGGATTACAGGATCTTTTCCGTGCGCACTTGGTCTTGTGTTTGCGTGTACACACGAAGGGGGTTAAGTCACTAGCAGGTCTGCACATAAGTTGACCTGGGAGATCGGAAAAATCTCCACTCTTAACCCACCAAGCGGCAGCGACCGGGATTCGAACTCACGACCTCCCGATTAGGAGGCCGACGTCTTACCACCACGCCACTGCGCCCGTCGCTTCTTTCTGTCATGTTACTAGATAAATTGGAGAGTAACGATAATGACAAAAGTAAAGGTCTTTGGTGAAAGGGATGTTTTGAAAATGTGTAGGGAATACACAACCTGTTAAATTAATGATTGCAGGGAATTTAAGGGTTTTGCTGATTGCCTTTTTATGGACACAATTTGCTGTTTTCTTCTGGTATGGTGTGCTTTTTTGCAGGAAAGTTGAGACAACATGATACTTCTGTGGAGTGTTCACACTTAGCTGGTCAGCAACCCATCACACACGTTTCTGTTGTTTGCTCTTGTTTTTTTTCCAGGTCCTCATTTTTTTGCTGATTGTGTTTCTACGAAAGACTGCTTTGGCAGTTATATGTAGCGAATATCTTTTTGTTATCACAAATATTAGTTTGTGAAACAGTCCATGAAAGGAGTACACTTTTTTTTAATAACTACAGTGGAGTCCGGGTACAACGAATCTCAAGGGAGATACATTTTAGTTTGTTATATCAGCAATTCGCTGTAGAGTTTTCAACCCTAAATGGCCTCAAGACAAGTTTTCCTACTCACCTTCAAATGATCGTCCCATCGATCTTTCCTTGGAGAGTACAATCTCTGCATGTTTTCAACAGCTTCATAATATAATCCATAGAGAGAGGCATAGTTCAAATGTTCACTTTACTGTCACAATTTTAGAAGTAAAATTTATAAAAAGTCGTGTAAAAGCATGTACATGTACATTCTGATCAATCTCCGTGTCCGTCAAAAAAGACACTGCACAGTACACTGACACTGCCGCGACACACGTACTAAGCTGTTTTGAAAAAGTCCAGAATGTTTGTCTGACGCTGCTCAGAACTGGCACACTTCTCCACTGTACACTCCAATTTGGAGATCATATCCAAGTCACAGACATCGCTGCACTTTGCCTGCAAGTAGCGACGTAGGGTATTGGCAGCAACACGTGCTTCTGTGGCAGTTGGTGTTGGGAGCGGTTCTGGGTCATCGTCTTCACCGCTGTCACTGGCTGTTCCGTGCACCTCCCGCTGTTTGTTCAGAGTTCGCTCATCACGCGATGTGCACTTGTGTTTGTGTATTTTTGTGTATTTTTGTCTTTGGAGACAATTATTGACATCAGTTCGTTGTAGCAAAACGGCTCTGGGGCGATGAAAACGTGTTTGTTAAAAGAGGGGTTCGTTATGCAAATGAGTTCAAAAGGTTCGATGTAGCCGGAAAGTAACAAGTAAGAAAAAGAAGGCTGTCTGCCGGGAAATCAATGGCAGTTTGTTAAAAGAGGGATTTCTTTATACCCAGGTTCGTTATAACTGGATTCCACTGTATTTACCATGAAATGCATTGTTTTCAGAGAGTTGTACATCAAGTTTCACATCAAGTTTTCATTTTTCAACTGCCCTTATTTGTTCTTATTTTTAAAGGCAAAGTACATTATAACTTGATAAGAAGGAATTAAAGGACATATATGAGACCACATTTTTAGGTTTCCAGTAACATTGTCCAGAGTCATGCCAAAACTTTGTGATTCTTGCCTTTTTACACCCCCGGTATAGGGGTGTGTATAGGTTTCACTCGTTTACGTATGATTTACATGTGCAATTTTATGCCATAGACCCGGGGTCACAACATCAGTTCTTTGGATCCGCTTGGCATCTTGTCAGCTGATTTAGATAGCACAACTCCACCAGAGTTGGTTATAGACAACTATGGTCTTGGTACGTATAGATCATGGGGTAGGAGTTCTCTCACATAATTTCTGCCCTTGGCTTTTTTTGTCTTTTCTGTCTCCTTGTTTCCTTGAAATATTACGGTTGAAAAAGCAAGGCTGTTTAGTAATACTGTAATATGATGTGCAGTTTTTGAACATCTTTTTTCAATTAAATTTGAAATCTGTTTAATCAACAGCTCTCATTTTTACTTTCTAATATCTTTCTAAAGCTAGGGATATACAAAAACTAGTGTGCAGAAGGTCTTTAGCGTCCTTTTGTCGTGTTTACCTTCTTCCTTTTCTAAAACTTTTAATGACTTATCAGGTAAAACGGCTGTAGTTAACAATATTGAACATATTTATTGTTGTATTGACTCGTGTATATTTCACTTGTAACTACAGTAGTAATGTTGAAATAATATGGCATATTTAGATTGCTAGACTGTCAGTGCTGGTGCCAATTACATTTTAAGCTTTCATTATTACCATATATTATCCGCACATTGTCTTTCTAAAACAGGCTTGCTCTTTCATCTGTTGTATGTTCATACGCAGGTCAAACTCATGAAACACTGCAGGAACTGGCTTATCATAGGCTTTGTCTCATGCACCGGTACACATCTCATTATCTTTCATTATTTGCAAACAATTTCTATCCAAATAAGACTGAACATTCTGGGCATTTTGTTGTCATTTAAAAAAAAATAAATAAATAAAGATCTTTGCAGTGTGAGTGAAGTGAAGTAAATCCAATACATGCATGGATAGTTGTGGGCCAGAAATGGCAGAAATGAAGCGTATAGCTTGTCCCATGAAGTCTGGTAATATTAGCTAGCACTTGGCACTGCTATTATAGCTGTAGTGTGTTAGCGAGCATTGTGTTTAACTAATGCTTCAGGCTCTCTTACATGTGCACATATTGTAGGATAGATGTATTTCAGAACCTGGGAAGTCTTAGGTTTCATCCTACCCTTTGATACGTAATTGTCCTTCGTTAATTCTAAGCAACTAGAGGGGTTCTGCCTTTGAAACCTAATTTTTCTTTAATTGTTTTATTATAGTTTATACCATAGTTAGTTCCTGCCTTGAAAGAGTGCTTCTGGTGTAGTGGTTTAGTGAGATTGACCTGTGTTTGTGTTTAACCCCAAGCACTGGAGGAAAGCGGGAATGATATCCATTAGAATGGTCAGCCCAACCTGTAATCATCCTGTAGCCCCACAAGTGCAGTCAGATCTATTTTGTTCAGCCTATTGATTGAACAACAGCTATCACAGCATGAAAAATTGGGATTTTGCATCAACAGGGTCTTCATTGCCAGTTGCAAGAATGCATGACAAAACTTGCCTGACTTCTGACTTGCTGAGAACAATTTTATACTGGTTGTGGGACATCTGCATGATAGTGACTGAAACATTTTGTAAGACAGGACATAGAAGGATGCTGTGCTAGATACTTTGACTGCTCTTGCTCTCACCCTGTGAACCTGTGGACATCCTCCCTCACTCTTGACCATTTCGCTCACGGGGAATTCAGCATTCTCTCTTTCAGCACTTTGAGAAGATGCTTGTTTGGCAAGGTCGTCGTCCGTACCCCCTTATCCTTCCAGCCCACCCCCTTTGGAATTCTCTGGAAAACCTTGATGTGTCTTGAAGCATTCTAATGGACCCATTTCAGACCCTTTCAGTGCTTTGAGAACATGCTTGCTTGGCAGGGTCGTCGTCAGTGCCCCCTCATCCCTCCGGCACACTTCTTCAGAGTCCTTTCGAAAAGATGAATGTGTCGTGTAGTATGCTAATGGAACCATGGTTTCTGTCTTGTCTTGCACACTGTGTTAGATTCGGGGGCATCACTTAGCAGATTTAGATCCTCTCCGTATCAACAAAGGCGACTTGGATTCCAGTATACCTGCTGAGCTGCTCTTGAGTCACTACCAGTTGGGTAAGCGTGCATCCATCCCTTCCAGTAAGAAAACAGGAAAAAAAGAAAACCTGAGGTAAATTGTCAGCTGACAGCAGAAGAAACGGTCTGTTTATTAATCCTACCACCCTGCAGATAGCCAGATATTGCGGGGGACTTTGACCCTGGCATCTTCTGTTTGAGTAACTGGCAATTTTTGACTGCTCAATGTTTATTTTGCTTCATTTTGCTCATAACCAGATCCAAAAATAAGAGAATGGCCATTGACTTTTGGGCACATTTTATTCAACGTCGGACTTGCCTGTATATTGAAATAATACTAAGAGTAAAACTTGGCATGAATGAAACTGGGCAAATAAACTTCCCGTGCTGGTTGTACAAGTTCTTCAGCATGCTCTCTTGTGGGCAATGACAAAAAGCGATTAGTGTGTTTTATTTACTGAGCTTGCTGTTGCAGCGGCTGCTTCAGTTTCAAAACAACTACATTGGAGTGCATCTCTTCTTTACACTTAAATGCATCTCTTCGGGCAGGTGACTGTTACCTATTTGGAAGAAAAAGAACAAGTCGCGTAAGGCGAAATTACTACATTTAGTCAAGCTGTGGAACTCACAGAATGAAACTGAACGCACTGCATTTTTTCACAATGACCGTAGTCCGCCGCTTGTGCAAAACGGAGTGAAACTGACGAGTCTGTTCAGCGCGGTAGTGGTTTCGCTGTGCTGCATAGCACGCTTTTCTGTACCTCTCTTCGTTTTAACTTTCTGAGCGTGTTTTTAATCCAAACATATATCTATATGTTTTTGGAATCAGGAACCGACAAGGAATAAGATGAAATTGTTTTTAAATCGATTTCGGAAATTTAATTTTGATCATAATTTTTATATTTTTAATTTTCAGAGCTTGTTTTTAATCCAAATATAACATATTTATATGTTTTTGGAATCAGGAAATGATGTAGAATAAGATAAACGTAAATTTGGATCGTTTTATATAAAAATAAAAAAAATGCATTACAATTTTCAGATTTTTAATGACCAAAGTCATTAATTAATTTTTAAGCCACCAAGCTGAAATGCAATACCGAAGTCCGGCCTTCGTCGAAGATTGCTTTACAAAAATTTCAATCAATTTGATTGAAAAATGAGGGTGTGACAGTGCCGCCTCAACTTTTACAAAAAGCCGGATATGACGTCTTCAAAAGTATTTATCGAAAAAATGAAAAAAACATCCGGGGATATCATTCCCAGGAACTCTCATGTCAAATTTCATAAAGATCGGTCCAGTAGTTTGGTCTGAATCGCTCTACAAACATACACGCACAGACACACAGACACACACACATACACCATGCCCCTCGTCTCGATTCCCCCTCTATGTTAAAACATTTAGTCAAAACTTGACTAAATGTAAAAACAAAAATTTCTGTTCATGCATGTGTATATTGGTTTAAACAGGGGTCTTTAGCTTGTAAATCATAATACAGAAGTTCCAGTGAAGGCTTATTGAAAAATAAAGTGTGCAGTTGTGTCTTTGGGCCTGGAGAAAGTAGGGTGGAAAAAAGTTGGCATGGCTGAAACTTTTCAAGGTTCTGTTAAATTATAGAAGACAAAACCCAAGGCTGTTTGATTTGAAGTACATGTATCTGTTTTTTGTTGTATCAAAAGTTTACTGTTGGTTGTCATGAGCTGGTTGCATAGCTAGCCAGAAATAAGGAAGACGGAAATGTGTAGTTGGTAACTAGGCCAGTGCAGTAGAATGAGCATGGGAGCAAACGAAAGTGTTGAGATTGAGAATACCCCCCGCGGGTTAGGGGTAAGTATTTACCCGATGCTCCCCAGCATGTCGTAAGAGGCGACTAACGGATTTTACCCTTGTTAAGTGTTTCTTGTATAGAATATAGTCAATGTTTGTAAAGATTTTAGTCAAGCAGTATGTAAGAAATGTTAAGTCCTTTGTACTGGAAACTTGCATTCTCCCAGTAAGGTCATATATTGTACTACGTTGCAAGCCCCTGGAGCAATTTTTTGATTAGTGCTTTTGTGAACAAGAAACAATTAACAAGTGGCTCTATCCCATCTACCCCCCTTTCCCCGTCGCGATATAACCTTGAACGGTTGAAAATGACGTTAAACACCAAATAAAGAAAGAAAGAGATTGAGAATATATGATGTGGCGTGATAGCCAGAAACATGTTTCACATGTGGATGTTGTCAACATATATGAGTTTTTGTTTTGCATATGTGATGCAATGTATTGAATATCCCCCACATCTGAACTATTCAAAAATATGAATTGAAATTCCAAAGCCTGAGAATTGAGAGTGAAAAGTATCAAAGTAGAAATGAAGAAGAAGCAAATCTGCAGTCTTTTGAAAGCAGTTTGATACATAACAACAAACCATACTATTATTTCAAGCAGTTTCCCTGGATTTTGATCATGACCGCAAGCAAGGCATTGACCAGAAAAGAGCCGTTTGCAAGTGGTTTTCAGTCATTGTTGTCTGCAAAAGCAGTCTGAGGGAGGGCTGTCACTGCTCATATTTTTAGCTGAACCAGTTTTATTTGTTATTAACGCACAAGCTGTTTTTGTTAAAAATACAGACATTATAGGCTTACATCTGTTGACAAAAGCTTGTCTGGCACAGCTGTTGCTGTAGAGTATGATAATGAAAATAGCCCTCACAACTGTAGTCAGTAGTTTGAGAGCCGGTCAAAATGTAGGTCAAAATGTATTGGCCATATCACTGATGCTTTTCAGTTGTCATGTTCCATGGCACTAATATGGAAGCATTGGTTTCAGGCTTCATGAAGTGAAACTAGTCAAAAATGGTTATTCAGCCTCATCATATTCATTAAATTTGATTACGATTTGAAAAAAAAAGTGGGTTTCTGTGAAGGCATAGTTTCCAGCACATGTACTTGAAACTACATAAAGAAAGGTAAAAAATACTTAAGGGATGCGGGAAGGGTTACATGTTTCCTCCTTTGCTGTAAAAAAATAAAAACTTTTGTTTGTTTTCTCTTCTTTGCTGTTTTTTTAATACTTTTGTTTGTTTTCCCTATATACTAACTTTTCTTCTTTCATTTTTAAATTGTGAAAGTACGTTTCCAAATGGCCGTGAGTTTTTTGATAATTTTTATTCTATGAGACAATTTATTCCTCATACTATTTTTTATTCCGCTTTGTCTGAAACCTGAAAAAAATGGTTCAGTCATTTGACTGCAACATTAGCAGTCACATTGTAAGTGGGAACAAAACTAACATTGTGTGAAGATAATGAAATACAAACCTTTTTAGTTTGGCTTCAGTTACATTTTCTTAAAAAAAATTAAAAAAAGGTTTTGAACTAAGTCATTTTCTCCTTTCACAGGTGTCCCAACCCTGAAATCCTTCAGACAATATTTGAGTGCTAGTACCTTGCTTGCGTTTATTTGTCATCCTTGTCCCTGTCAATTTGTGCAAAATGAATTGCATCAGAATGCTAGCCTGCTTGCTTTTTTTGTGGTGGCAAATTCCCAGGCTTACAACCAAGGTCATCAGTCTGCCTGATTGTTCTCCCTGTACAGAATGTACCTTGTTCCTACTCTTGCAGAGATATTACAAATTCACAAAGTAACACAACAGTTCATTTTCTGATTGCTGCACAGCTTCACGGACAACAGTCTCAACTCTCATGTTTATTGTTCCTGGTATAAATCATATCACACTTTCAATATTTCAGCATAAGACATCTTTAATGTTTGAGCATACCTTTAATATTTGAGCATGCAACACCTTTAATATTTGACATTATCTCTTGATATTCAACCTTTATAATCACCCTTTTAAACTGTACAGAGAACAGCCTTGTATTTATTTTTTTAATTAATAAAAATAAAATAATGTACGGTTTATCATTATCTTGTTGTTATTGCTAACTATAGAGAAAGGTTGCATATAATTAAAATGGTTGATGACTTGTCTTCAGTAAGTGTTGTGTCTCATAAACACTGTGTATATTATTCTGATCCATTGGAATGCAACAGAAAAACCTAAAGTTTAGGCAACAACAAAAAAATAGTCTGTTTACAGTAACTCGACCGACCCTATTTTTTTCGCGCGACCCTAGACTTTTTTTTGGCATTTGGGGGAGAAAAAAAAAATCTTTTGGTTTTTTTGCAAAATAACGTAAAAATATGTTTTTTTGGAAAAAGAAGAAGAAAAAAAATTAAAAAAATCCCGACCTACCGACCCTATTTTTTGGGCCTATGTTACCGTAAACAGACCTTTTTTTTTTTGGCCTTATGAACCTTTCAGCTGTAAATTTGATGCAAGTCTGCTTTTGATGTTTGTACGTTAGTTTTAATGTATTTTGCTACCACTAGAATTCTAAACTTCCTTGATGTAAATGTGGGCATTTTTGGGCATGAAAGGTTACAGTTTAAAACCTGAGCTTTTCATAGAATACTGAGTCAGCCGAACTGTAGTTTTACTGCTATGAAAATATATTTTATTGAAAGTTTTTATTACATGTACTTACTCACTTTGTTTTGATTGCGATGGACTTACAGGAGATGCTGACATGGAGAGAGTTTTTCGTCTGCCAGCCACCACCTACATCGGAGGAAATGAACCTGCCCTCCCACTCAAGGAGATAATCCGTCGAATGGAGGCAACTGATACTCTATTTGATATTTCTTCTCTTTATTAAATTACAATCTTTATTCTGGGTTAGACTCCACAGTTTCGTCATAAGAGACTGGATGTTTTTTTGAAATGTATCCTTTTGTCCTCTCACACCGACACCAGTCATTAGCAAACACACGCAACAAAACAAAAATGGAAGGGCAGTATGTGACAAGAGTAGGTTAACATGATTATGTTTTTTTTTCTCCATGAAGTACACAAGAGGAGACACACTAGGATCTTATTTTTCATGTAAGTAGCTTCAAGCAGTGTGCTTATGACTCTTTGAGGGGGTTGGGGTATCAGAAAGAAATCCAAAAAATCTAATCAATTGAGTAGAAACTTATCTCCATTATGAAATGAAGATCTTGTTAATGCCTCTGGGTGACTTCAGATTTATTGAGCAGAAGTACGTTCCAAATATGGCTATGGAGAACGAGTCACGGTCTCTGGGTAATGTAAGCTCAAGTTCAGTTACATACCTGGTGCCATTTTCAAACAGGATGCCTACTAGATTCATTGAGCATTGAGCATATAATGGTGATGAAGAACTGGTCAAGGGCTCTGGAAAATGAAAGCTCAAGTACTGTTTTGTAACTGATGCTGTTTTCAAACAGGAGACGTACTGTCGTCACATCGGCGTGGAGTTCATGTTCATCAACAATCTGGACCAGACGGACTGGATCCGTCGCAAATTTGAGACACCTGGCATCATGAAGCTCAACACCGAAGACAAGCGTCTCATCCTGGCTCGACTGATACGTTCCACCAGGTAATGTTTCATTGGACAAGCCTGCCCTGATTTATTTTGTCAGGTTGAAAAGGGCCCAACAAGCCAAGAATTAAATAATCAGACAGTTTTGTTTTTGAGGAGGAAAGAGACGGTGGTTGTCTGTGGCTTGTGTAATTGTAGTCAGAATTTCACAGGTGTTAAATCACGGTTTTTGATAGGATGACAGGTTCAGCTTTTAATGGGATGCAAGGTAAAGCCTGGAAATGTTTCTTTCGTTTTTGTTCTCTCTTTTGCCCTTAATTTTGCCTCGGACTCACAAATATGTTTGAAAACCTGAAATTGAAACTGGGCTGAGGTGTAACCGTGACCTTTACAGTAATGTCAGGGCCAACATAGAACACATTTAGTTGGTCATCAAAAAGCGATAAAGGATGCAATGTTTTCAATGGGAACTTTCATCAAGTGACGTTTGTGGATGTTGTGTTTCAGATTTGAGGAGTTCCTGGCCAGAAAATGGTCGTCAGAGAAACGCTTTGGTCTGGAGGGCTGTGAGGTGCTGATCCCCTGCATGAAAACCATCATTGATTCCTCCAGTGCTATTGGCGTGGACAGCTTCATCATCGGCATGCCTCACAGGTAGCTGGCCCAGTTTGATTGATAATCATGGAATTGTGTGTGTGTCTGTGTTGTTTAATGTTGTTTTCAATGTTTTTGCAGGGATGTTATTCAATTGTTTACCTCTTGCTTTTGCAGGGGTGTTATTCTGTTGTTTAGTGTTTACGTCTTGTTTTTTTCTGTTGTTTAGTGATGTTTACGTCTTGTTTTTGCAGGGGCCGATTGAACGTACTGGCCAACGTGTGTCGCAAACCGCTGGAGAAGATCATCTGCCAGTTTGACTCAAAGCTGGAGGCCGCAGATGAAGGGTCTGGAGACGTCAAGTACCACCTGGGGATGTCCCATGAGCGTCTGAACCGTGTGACTAACAAGAACATCCGTCTGGCAGTGGTGGCTAACCCATCCCACTTGGAGGCTGTGGACCCTGTGGCACAGGGCAAGACCAAGGCTGAACAGTTCTATCGGGGTGACAATGATGGCAAAAAGGTAGATTAACATTTTTTTGAATACTTAATCATCAGGTTTTCTTAGCTAGTAGTTTTTGTTTTTGTTTTTTAAGTGTATGTTTCATAAAGCCAATGCTCATTTAATTGAAGAGGTTTACTAGAGGTACATGTGACCTCTTTATGGTTTTAACCCGTACCACTACATAGTGAAATTTATGTTTGATTTATTGTAGAAGAGAAGCATTTTGACCGACTTGAATTCAGAACAGTTGATCAATTCAAACGTTAATGTGTTAACCCATTAATGCCTGAATTTTTTTTTCAATTTTTTTTTTGTTTGTTTGGTGTCAAATGATATATAAAAGTCATGTGTAAGTGTCATTTGAATGGTATGGGCATGTGTTGTGATTTATATGCAATAAATCGACCGTCCTCATATGAGGACGCTAGGCACGAATGGGCACAGGTAAATAACAAGACCAACGTAAGACATTTTCTTGTAGAACACAATGAACATCTTTAATTTCTTGCAAAGAGCAAACTGTGAACAGTTGACAGTGTGAACATAACATTCAAACAAATGAAAACAATTGAAACTGCCTCTTTGGCTGTACATATTGGTGACATTTTGGTGGTTTTTCTCGTAGTTTTCCGTCATGGTCAGCAGCTTATGCACTTGGTTGCATTGAACATCTTTAATTTCTTGCAACATCAAACTGTGAACAGTTGAAAGTGTAATCATAACATTCAAACAAATAAAGAAATTGAAACTGCCTCTTTGGCTGTTCATATTGGGGACATTTTGGTGCTTTTTCTAGTAGTTGTCCGGTATGGTCAGCAGCTTATGCACTTTACCAGTAGAATTTGAGATCGGAAGAACACAAATTTGTAACCTCTTACTACTTTAGCACTTGACTAGCAGTACATGGAGTCAACAGTTGCAATTGTACAGTTCACTCAGTGTGAAATTGCTCAAAGCATTTCACATGCACCCCGACGTCGCATTTTCTACACTTTTGCCTGCATTTCTTGTGGCAGAGAGCACAGCGGATTTGCTTGTCGATCCACTGTACCACGTGGTTTTTGCCGTCGAAGCGTACAGCTCTGGACACTCTGCGGTCAAGCTGTGGAGTGTGGCCATGTGGACGACCAACAGGTGGGGGTTGTGCTGCTTTGGCCAAGTAGTTTTTGACAATGGCGCGGCGAACGGCAAGCAGGTCCAGTGGAGTGTTGGTAGCTGCATCAGTGTGTCGATACAGCAGCCATGCCTGTTGCACACAGACATCTAGAATGTATGCAAAAATAGACCACCACCACTTTTTGGTTCTTATGGTGACTCTGTACGTGTCCACATTTTGATCCATTCGATCGACGCCACCCATGGTCTTGTTGTAGTGGGAGATCAGAAACGGTTGACCAATCTGAACTCTCTGGTGAGCAGATCGCGACCAACGGCTGGCTGTCTGCACAGGATGGATGCCCACACAGTTGGATACAACGTTCACCACGCTGTTGTCATTCCAGCGAACCGCAACGAAGCCGGTCTTGTCGTCTTTGGAGTAGTCGTAAGTTCCTCTGTTTGCCTTCTGCATGTCTTTGACGCTCTTGAGTGGACAATCTTCCATGCGGTTGGACCTCACTGTCCCTGTGCATCCGATGCCTTTTGTTGTCAGATGGTCAACTAACTTCAGCGAAGTAAACAGATTGTCAAACGTCAGATGGTAAGCATCATTCCCCTGGATTTCGGCGATCAAGTCAATGACAACAGAGCCTCCCATGCCAAGTTCTGGACACTCGGTTACCTGCTTGCCTTTCGCACCTTGGTAAGGTTCGAGCTGAACCACATATCCAAGAGGGGTAGCCAGGATCCAGAACTTATAGCCAAAGCGAATCGGCTTCCCCCTGATGAACTGTCTGCATCCATGACGGCCATAATATGGCACCATGCTTTCGTCAATACTGAAAATACAATGCTGAGGCTTTGTTGCTTGACAAAGTTGTTCAGACATCATTCATTTATCATGGACAGGAGAGGACGGACTTTACTCATCCTGTCTTCAGGGTCTAGTCTTGTGTTGTCTTTGAGATGCAGGTAACGTAAGATTTCTTCAAAGCGGTCTCTGGTCATCGCTTCTGAGGCGGCAATATTGTGGATGTCCTTGTCGTGAGACCATCTCATCCTTCTTCTGGGCACCGTGCTATAGCCTGACAGCAACAGAATCGCAATGAAAACACTTACGGTCACCATTGCCATCAATTCATTTTCGCCAAGACTCACCCCACCCCTTACTTGTCTAATTTATTTACACATTATAAATAACGGTTCTTACAGCTTCTTCTTCAGTGTAAATTGTCTGGTTTTCCTCTCCGATTGTTTGTCTTCCATCAGGAAGAATAATAGTTGCTGTGGCACTTGCCGACAGCTGGCGTCCATTCAGGTTTTCAACAGTGGGGCGCTCTTCCTCGTCACCACTATCCTCATCAGTGAGCATGTCAACTGGTGGAGGCTCAATGAAAACATCTGCTCGTTGAAAGGTGTTGTTTTCCTCCAGTATGTCAAGCACGTCATTGACAGTATATCTGCCAAAACAAAAACACACTGAGTGACTATCATGCTCAGCAAGTATTATGCAAAGTGACTATAAAAACCTGTACCCATTCGTGCCTAGCGTCCTCATACGAGGACGCCGCTTTGATCAGTCACTATCACTAAAATACAAAACATTTAGAAAAAATAAAAAAGTTATCTCTAAACATTGTATTAAGGACCAATTTCACTTATGTAATGTTATTAAAAAAGTAAAAACTGAACGAGGTATGGCCTTACCTTCTAGGTGGTGGCATTATGCTGGCTTGAAACAACACGTGTGGGGTCCAAAATGGCCGCTGAAGGAAGCTATGGAAGGGAGGAAACTCTAGCAACCAATTTTTGCTTGCGAATACTCTTCCTTGATATGTGTGTACTGTCAAACTTGGTCACACACTTATTGGCACTGAAAGAAATGCCTAAAATGAAAGCGTCCTCATACGAGGACGCTAGGCATTAATGGGTTTAATGACTGATGAAAGACCCTTTTCACGAACCCTGCCTGTTGTATACAAAGTATATTTTTTACTTACTTTTGTGAATTTGGATGTGTACAGGGTCCTTATTATGTTAAGTTCATAGAAGCGGTTTATTCTGATTTCTTCCTTCCATGTAGCAGGGAACAGGATCAGTTTTCTTAAATCTGAAGTGTTGGTATGCTTTCTGTCTTGTGCAGGCAATGAGCATTTTGCTTCACGGTGACGCAGCCTTCTCTGGCCAGGGCATTGTGTACGAGACCATGCATCTGTCTGACCTGCCAGCTTTCACCACGCACGGCACCATCCATGTGGTAGTCAACAACCAGGTCAGTCTTTTTGCCAAGTCTTTTTGTTGCTTGCTTGTTTTTTGTTAAAATCTGGGATACATTCTAACATTAATGCGTCAATGACTGACGAAAGACCACCCCCCCCCCTCCCACCTTCCACCTTAATTTAAGACTTCTCCCCTGGTTTCTCATATTTTCTGTTGGAATTGTCTCTAAATTTACCTCCATTTTCAGACCTGATTTATGCAGGTCTTTAAATGGGGGCTCAACTGTGCTGACACTGCAGTTTTAAGTTAGTGACTTCAGAAAGGCCTGTCCTTGAAGTTAAGAAATGAGTGAAGCCGTTTGTTATGATGTAAAGTAAGTATGGCCAAACTAATTATGACACATTCCAAGGCGGTAATGGTATGGGACTTTTGACTAGATGGTTTTGGTATTTTTATTGTTGGTGTTTCTGGTGATTACATTTTCATTGTTATCTTGGTCTTGTTCTTCTCACCTGCAGTCTCTTGTTCCTATTCAAAGAAAAGGTCAAAATCCCAAACCATTAAGGCTGGAGTATACACCTGAGGCCATATTTCTAAGTGCAGGGTTCGTACAGGTCATGGAAAACCTGGAAAGTCATGGAATTTGATTTTTAATTTTCCAGGCCTGGAAAGTCATGGAATTTTAATTCAAGTCATGGAAAGTCATGGAATTTAACAAAAATAAGAAAGAAAAAAAAATTAACCTTTAGCACGCCAGCGGCGATTTTCGTTGCCCAGCCATTCCCCCCCCCCCCCTTTGCCAGCCAGTAGCGATTTGCGTCGCCAGCACAAGGCTTGTTCGTATGACCAACTTCTCGTTCGTATTTGCATACGAGAATAACGGTATTTTTAACAGCACTTGAGCCAAAGCGAGGCTCACTTCCTTCTGTTATCTCGTCGTGTCGTCTGCGCTGCATCTGAGTCGGTTTCGTCGAAGTTTTCTGCTTTTGTTTTTGCATCGTTAAGTACTTTAGCGCTTCGACAAGCAAGATGGAGGATGATGAGTTTGAAACTTTCTTTCGAGTTGTTTGTTGACAACAAAAAGTATGCGAAATTGGAACGAATTACCGAGGAAGATCTTCGCAATGAACTGTGTATCGCGGTGAAAAAAATGACAGTTCGTCAAGTCACAGTGACGGTTACGAAACGGAATTTACGAAAGTGCAGATGGATACAAACAGTGGCTGGTCCAGTTTAGTGAAATGACAGGACCAGCAAACATTACCGATAATCTGACTGCGTAGCAAATGCTTGACTTGCTTGTCGAAGAGACACTGCGTAGAAACTGACTCAAATTCAGTGCAAAGCAAGCCAGTGTCAAAACTGGCAGTGACAAGACGTAAAAAGTTTGCGTGTTCGGAAATGGCGACCTGTGGATCTAGTCATGGAAAATGTTATTGAGGCTCATGGAAAGTCATGGAAAAGTCATGGAATTTTGTTTCTAAAAACCAGTGGGGACCCTGTAAGTGGTTAGGCAGTTTTAAAGGTTTGTTTTTATGTTAGTTCAGTGTTTTGTTTATCAGGAAAAAACAAAATGAATAGAGCTTGTCGCGCAAAATTTTGAGATAGCGACTGAAGTTTGAGCATAGGTATGAGATTTTTTCACGCAAACCCGACTGAAGAATTTGTGATATTGTATTGTGAATATGTTAACAAAAAAACAATCGGATGATCACAAACTGAAGAAGAGAAATAGGGAAGCAAAATAGAACATCAAACATAGTGATTTTACAGGTGAATTTGGAAAAAAACCCTGTATCCATTTTTGAAGCCCAATTTGAAGCATGGAACACAGTCAAACATAAATTAAAAGTGTTAAAGTGGTTACAGTGTTCAGAAATAGTGTTAAATAACAAGTTGAGTTATCCCTCTTCACAAATTTTAAAAGAAATACACCTCTTGTCGCGCAAAATTTTAAACTGTGATGCTTTTACTACCCCCACCCCCTACTCATTTTTCAGAAAAGAGTGCATATTATCTTCCAAATAGACAAGCAAGGTAGTCAGATGATCAAAACTTAAGAACAGAAATAGGGAAGCAAAATAGAACATGCAACATAGTGATTTAACTGGTGAATTCAGAAAAAACCCACTTTTTTACTCATTTTATTAGCTGAATTTAAAGCTTGGAAGACAGAAATAAATAAATTAAAAGTGCAAAACTGGTTACAGTGTTCAGAAATAGTGTTAGATACCAAGTTGAGTTATCCCTCTTCATCACAGTTAAAAGAAACGCACCTCTTGTCGCGCAAAATCTTGAACTGTGATGCTTTTACTACCCCTACCCCCTACCCATTCTTCAGAAAAGAGTAGCGCAGTGGTTAGCGCATCGGGCTGCGGGCCGGGAGGTCGTGGGTTCGAATCCCATCAGGTCATGTGGGTTTTTCGGGCTACGGTCGGCTCCTAACCAGAGTGGAAGTGCTATGGTTCCTATGGGAAGGCTGGAATCACACAGCCGAGTGTCATTCACTTAACGAATGCGACTTTGAGGGTGCTCAGGTTCTGTTTACCTGACCAACACCGCAGGTGCGGCAGTTCTCGGGCCTGGTTGACACCAGGGTATATTATGACAGTAAGCGTAGAGTGCTGCCCTGTCACGTAGTCTCAAACCAAATTGGAAATCCATAGCATCATCATTATAATCATCCTCATCTCATTAATCATCCAAAATTATAAATTGTCCTTGCTCTTGTGGCCCTTCATGCCCAGAGCTCTCATGGTGACCTTGGTCTCTGTTTCCTGTTCCATCCTTCCCTAAATACGGTAGAACCCCTCACAACGACCCCCCTCTCTAAGGACTGCCCCGCCACAACGACCCTTTTTTTTTTAACCGATGTGTTTCCTTATATAGTTGTCACCAGTGTAGCGACCACCCCGCTCTAACGTCTAAGGACCGACCTAACAGCTTGTGTAACGACTTTGTCAGACGGCAAAGCCAAGACTCAGTCAGCGTAACGCATCACTGACAAACCGGTTATAACCAGTTATAACCGTCTTGCGTAAGCAAAGGCACTAATTAACCGCTGAGAGGTGTGATGGTTGGGTGGGCTGAGTAAACATCACAAACCAAT
The DNA here is from genome assembly GCF_037325665.1 of Littorina saxatilis. Taxonomy (NCBI): domain Eukaryota; kingdom Metazoa; phylum Mollusca; class Gastropoda; order Littorinimorpha; family Littorinidae; genus Littorina; species Littorina saxatilis. The sequence goes on along the minus strand of NC_090246.1, from coordinate 56,554,608 downwards.
CATCGAGAAAACAAACTCACGTGACCAACACACACCGTTCAATTCAGTCAGAATAGACAGTCTTTGGACAGAAGAGCAGTGGAGATCGACATGGCGTCTACAAAGAAAAGAAAATATTTAACTCTCGAGAATCGAGTGAATGTTGTGAACAGACACAAAAAGGGAGAAACTGCCATCGCGATTGCAAAAAGTCTTGATGTTGGAAAATCGCAAATTCAAAGAATTATCCAACTCCAAGAAAACATTCTGAAAAAGGTGGGGAAGTGGTGACAAGGCAGTGAACGCACTCACCATGCACTGACATCATACAAAAGCAGCCACACAAACACAGCACAGAGGCAGAGGCAGAGGCAGGTGTGCAGATGCTTTGTGAGAATAAGCGTTGAAAACCAGTTTGAATAAAAAACCAGCAGATAGAGCCGCATGTCATAATCATTCTTCTTGTCTGGCTTTATTGACTGCATGCCGATCTTGTGGCAGTGACTTTTCACTCTTCAGTCGGACTGTACACAAACCGCTCTCACTCTCCCTCACTGACTACCCTAAGCGCTGACAACTGATGTTTGGAAGAGTACACCTCTCTATTTCTCTCCAATGCTCTTCCTGCTGACTTCAGTGACACCGGACACCCCACTGAGTTTAGCCAGCTACCCCCTCTCTCTCTCTCTCTCTCTCCCCCCAGCCATGTACTGTTTGGTGCTGTGGCCAGAGAGGTGTCACCGGCTAATTGAGGCCAGCTGCACTGTTCACTCAGAGCAAAACTAGTTGACTGTGTCTAACTTTTGACAAAGCAACACAACTGAAGGGTTCACAGATTAGGTAACCGACTCACTGGTCAAGGCTGCAGGGAAACAAGAGTATCTTTTCAATGAAAGAGGTTACACACAGATACGCGATGCTGAGAACGGTGGCCGATTTTTCACTCTCTTTCTCGGAGGGCCTTCATCATTGCAGGGACTGCTGTAAAGAAATGCTTGCTCAGAAACTAACTCTTTTTGCATTGAAACATGCACCAGAACTGGTGGACACCATCGACAATGTCAAACATGAAATCGAAGCAGTTTGCTTGAGGAAACGGTCGTCAGCAACTCAAACTTCTGTTTTCTTTTTTTAAGAAAATCTGAGGTGACTTTCTTTGTGGCCCCGCCCCCTCCCTCTGTAAGGACCCCCCTCCATAAGGACCGATTTTTGTCAACATTTTCAAGGTCGCTAGAGAGGGGTTCTACTGTAGTACTTCTGCTGTCAGTCTTCAACGTGTGACGTTCTGGGGGGTCGACGGAGGGACGTGGTGGCGGTCTGCTCTCTGGAGGGGACCCTCACTCAGTCTGGCTCCGCAACTTAGCAGTCAATGTCGTTAGTAGGGGGCATAGTAGGTAGTGGGCTGTGTCCGTTAGCTCGGGACAGACCCACTACTGAACACCGTCGAAGTGACTCAGCAGAAGTGCAGTGTCATCTTCCGAGGGTAGCCTACCGCAACGACCCCACATCCCTCCCTGGAGCGTCTGTAAAATCGGCAAGTCTGGCAGCGGAACGAAATTCAGATGTGGATGGAGCAGTGAGTGCAGGGACGGGGCGGCGTGGGAGCACAGCGGGATAAGGAACAGGTGTAAGGGGGAAAAAAAAAAAGAAAAAAAAAAGGCAAGGTAATCAGATGATCAAAAACTTCAGAACAGAAATAGGGAAGCAAAAAAGAACACCCAACAGAGTTATTTAACTGGTGAATTCAGAAAAAACCCACTTGTTTACTCATTTTATTAGCTGAATTTAAAGCTTGGATGACAGAAAAAAATAATTAAAAGTGCTAAAGTGGTTACAGTGTTCAGAAATAGTGTTAGATACCAAGTTTAGTTATCCCTCTTCATCACAGTTAAAAGAAACACACCTCTTGTCGCGCAAAATCTTGAACTGTGATGATTTTACTTCCCCCACCCCCTACCCATTTTTCAGAAAAGAGTGCATATTATCTTCCAAATAGACAAGCAAGGTAGTCAGATGATCAAAAACTTCAGAACAGAAATAGGGAAGCAAAATAGAACATCCAACATAGTAATTTTACTGTTGAATTCAGAAAAAACCCACTTTTTTACTCATTTTATTAGCTGAAGTTAAAGCTTGGATGACAGACAAAAATAAATTAAAAGTGCTAAAGTGGTTACAGTGTTCAGAAATAGTGTTAGATACCAAGTTTAGTTATCCCTCTTCATCACAGTTAAAAGAAACACACCTCTTGTCGCGCAATATCTTGAACTGTGATGCTTTTACTTCCCCCACCCCCTACCCATTTTTCAGAAAAGAGTGCATATTATCTTCCAAATAGATAAGCAAGGTAGTCAGATGATCAAAAACTTCAGAACAGAAATAGGGAAGCAAAATAGAATATCCAACATAGTAATTTAACTGTTCAATTAAAAAAACACCTTTTTTTCTCATTTTTGATGCTGAATTAGAAGTTTGGAAGACAGAAAAAATAAATTAAAAGTGCTAAAGTGGTTACAGTGGTTACAGTGTTCAGAAATAGTGTTAGATACCAAGTTGAGTTTTCGCTCTTTACCACAGTTAAAAGAAACACACCTCTTGTCGCGCAAAATCTTGAACTGTAATGCTTTTACTTCCTCCACCCTCTACCCATTTGAACACAAAAGAGTGTATATTATCTTCCAATTAGAAAAATAAGTAATTTTAAGCAACTGGACATTTTTAAAATACATATTTTCTGTCAGTCCAAGGATTGCTTAGTCCATTAAAAACAATCAGACTAGGATTTAGCGCACCCATTTTAAGAAAAAGTTAACATGATAATTGATATATCAGACTTTTTTTATGCAATTACTACTGAAGATTCCAGACCAGGTAAAACAATCATTTTATATCCTTTGTCACATTTTTTATATTTTTTTTATAAATCTATCTATAGCAAGTCTTGTCTCTTTGTGTCATTTAGTTATTTTCAAGAATTCTATCCTGGCAAAAAAAATTAAAAATCCCTACTTACCTACCCTATTTTGTTTACCCATGTTATTAGAAACAGACAATTTATTTTTATTGGCCTAAAGATAATAATAATAATAATAATAATAAATGAACATTTATATAGCGCAACATCATAACTTTACAATTATGCTCTTTGCGCTTGACACATTTAAAATTAAAACACAGTTATACAAGCATTTACATCTACATTCATAGTCAACAACGCTTAATTAAAAGCATACACCTTCAAACATACATTACAAAAGATTCTTCCACTAACTAAGTAATAAAAACATGAATAAAATAGGTGGTGAAAAATCACTAAAACAACAAATAACACTACATGTAGCCTACTGATGGACTGAGAAAACAAAATCAGGGGTTGTATTTCCTGAAGAGGTGCGTTTTAAGTGCTCGTTTGAATGCTTGGGGTGACTGAGAGTGGCGGATGTGAAAGGGGAGAGAATTCCATTGTGTGGGTGCGCAGAAAGTAAAAGTGCGTTGTCTGTATGTTTTGGTTTTGGTGTGTGGAATGGTAAAGATGCGACAGTCAGAAGAGGAACGGAGTTGTCTTGCTGGAGAATAGACGGTGAGGAGTTCAGAGAAGTAAGCAGGAGACGAACCAGAAAAGAAGTTAAAGCAGAGGGTAGACAGTTTGTAGTCAATGCGGGCTTGAATAGGTAACCAGTGCAGTGTGTGAAGAAGTGTGTGAAGATCTTGAAACATTTGTTTTAATAGAGAAATAACAAGTACAGCCCTTAGCTGTGTCACTCGAATTTCTTTGTCAGGCTGAAACTTAGCTGTTGCGTTGAAGTCTGCTATGTGTGTCTGGGTCCAAAGCAACTTTCACATTCTCATCTACACATTCTCATCTACACACTCACGTTACTCACACAATTATACAGTTGTACCCACAGAGGCGTAAGGGGATGGGGGTCTCGCACTCGGGCGAATCACACCACAAAATACAAAGTATAACGTACACAGATTTTTCTATTGAACCAAAAAGCAAATTAAATCATGAATAAATCAATCAAGCAAAACTTCCACACAATGACACACTCACTCTCGGTTCACACTGCGCTCTGGGCGTGCACACTTGGCAGCACGTATACCGTTCCGACGCCGTTTGTCTTCCTGCAAGTCCAGCACAGGCACACGATTGTCCAAGAATCACAATAATCCTCGTGAATGTCACAGCAGGCATAGTAAGGTTACGTAGAAAAGTCCAAAAAGGTGCGTTAATGGTGGTAATCCGGCACACACACACACACACACACTGACACACAAACACGGCTGACACACACACACACACACACACACACTCCGGTTTGGTAAGTTACCTGATAAATAATGTAGCCTGTAGATTTAACGGGGAGACTGATCAGACAGGAAGAGTAATACTTTCACATTTCCGATGTTCAGCGATAAACTTGTTTTCTTCAAGAGTTCGATCTTCGTGCGATTCTGGCGCGTTGTCACCAAGAACGTTAAAAAAACCCACAGGATATCATCATGATGCCTCTCTACAAAAACCAGGTCTAGGAACTCTTCATCTAAAGTCAGTCAGTATTAACCTCCTCAACACAATCCTCATCTTGTCCCATAGTGATTTATGCCGCCAAAGAACATGTGGTTCTCAACTCAAAAGACCGATTTGTCGTCTTCCGGCATTGCGAAATTCAGATCTACCCCAACTACGTGCATTGATCTGAGCAATAAAATGTAGATGCGATAATCTGCAAACATCTCTTCAACACAATCTGCATCTTGTCCCATCGTGATTTCTGTCGGCAAAGAACATGTGGTTCTCAACTCACAAGACCAATTTGTCATCTTCCAGTGTGAAATTCTGATCTGCTCCAAGTACGTGCAATAAAATGTAGAAGCGATAATCTGAAAAAATTCTTTTCGCGTGAACGTTGTCATCAGTCCGATGTCTTTTATCCAGAGCAGGGACGAACACACTTTTTCATCAGCAGTTTGTTATGTTTATCCGCAGACTGCTTTCCATTACTTGTCTGTTTTAGATTGACTCGTATGGTTCTTCAGCCAGGCAAGAAGTGCTTGTTTATAGTGACACGTTCTCACGCACGCATGTCGTAAATGCAAGTTCTAACGATTGTTTTTTATTGCACTGATAGAGAATGTTGATAGTTGTAAACTTCTGCCATTTCCTAATATTTATTTCATTATTTTGCTTACGGATATGGCTAATAAGTGGATAATCTGTTACGACACGAAACGCGTTCTAAATCCGGGAAGGGAGGCTACTCCAGCGTACTTTCAGGTGTATCCTACTGCCTTAAGCCTAAAAAGAGGTGGTCGTGTCTTCTTCTTCTTCTTCTGCGTTCGTGGGCTGAAACTCCCACGTACACTCGTGTTTTTTGCACGAGTGGAATTTTACGTGTATGACCGTTTTTTACCCCGCCATTTAGGCAGCCATACGCCGTTTTCGGAGGAAGCGTGCTTGGTATTTTCGTGTTTCTATAACCCACCAAACTCTGACATGGATTACAGGATCTTTTTCGTGCGCACTTGGTCTTGTGCTTGCATGTACACACGGGGGTGTTCGGACACCGAGGAGAGTCTGCACACAAAGTTGACTCTGAGAAATAAATCTCTTGCCGAACGTGGGGACGAACTCATGCTGACAGCGGCCAACTGGATACAAATCCAGCGCGCTACCGACTGAGCTACATCCCCGCCCTGGTGGTCGTGTAAGAAAGAGAGCAAGGAAGATCTGTTCTGTCTGTTGCTCTCTCTCTGTCCTTCCCTTTCATAAACATCAGCAAGTCTGATTAGATGATTCAAGAAGATTACATTTTCTGACAGAATGACAGTATAATCGATTAACTCACCAGGAATGCTTACCATGATCTGTTCACAGCACGAAATCAAATTTTAATTTTTCAGATTGGTTTCACCACTGATCCACGTATGTCTCGGTCATCTCCCTACTGCACCGACGTGGCCCGAGTGGTCAACGCTCCCATCTTCCACGTCAACGCTGACGACCCAGAGGCTGTGACCTACGTCAGCAGGGTCGCTGCTGAGTGGAGATCAACATTCGGCAAGGATGTCATCATTGACTTGGTAAGCAGAGCTTTCTTTTTGGCTGTGTGCTAGATTGTAAGCCCCCTTACTTTCAAGGCATACAGTGGTACCTGTGATGAGTGGACGTGCTTGCTGGGTGGAGAGAAATGTTGGCAAATATGTCATCATTGATCTGGTAAGCAGAGCTTTCTCTTTGGCTGTATGGTAGATTTTAGGCTCTGTTATTCAAGGCATACAGTGGTACCTGTGATGAGGGGACGTGCTTGCTGGGTGGAGAGAAATGTTGGCAAATATGTCATCATTGATCTGGTAAGCAGAGCTTTCTTTTTGGCTGTGTGCTAGATTTTAGGCTCTGTTATTCAAGGCATATACAGTGGTACCTGTGATGAGGGGACGTGCTTGCTGGGTGGAGAGAAATGTTTGGCAAAGATGTCATCATTGATCTGGTAAGCAGAGCTTTCTTTTTGGCTGTGTGCTAGATTTTAGGCTCTGTTATTCAAGGCATATACAGTGGTACCTATGATGAGGGGACGTGCTTGCTGGGTGGAGAGAAATGTTTGGCAAAGATGTCATCATTGATCTGGTAAACAGAGCTTTCTCTTTGGCTGTATGGTAGATTTTAGGCTCTGTTTCTGAAGGCAGACAGTGGTAACTGTGATGAGGGGGAAAAACAGTCATACACGTATGAACCTACTCGTGCGAACACAGTGTGGGGGTTTCAGCCCACCAACGCAGAAGTACTAGTCTTGTTTTGGCTACACTTAAAAAGCGTGTATGTGATGTACTTCTGTTACTAATAAACTTTAGTTCTGGATTTTATCGCCCTTTTGTCTGGTATTGTTCTCACGTAGGTGAGCTACAGGCGGATGGGTCACAACGAGATGGACGAACCCATGTTCACCCAGCCACTCATGTACAAGAAGATCGCCAAGGAGCCGTCGGTCCTCACCAAGTACGCTGAGAGTCTTATCAACACCAACACTGTCACACAGCAAGAGTTTGAGGTACAGTTACACAGTTTTGTTGCTTTCACTTCTTAAAGGCACCATCATTCTAGTGTTAACCATCAGTTTATCATAACATATATATATGTCTCCCTGTGTGTTTGACTTTCTGTCTTTGCACATGCAGGAAGATATCGCCAGGTATGGCAAGGTACCTTATCACATAAGTACTCGTCGACCTGCATGTTATTTTGTTTGACTTTCTGTCTTTGCATATGCAGGAAGAGATCGCCAGGTATGGCAAGGTACCTTATCACATAAGTACTCGTCGACCTGCATGTTATTTTGTTTGACTTTCTGTCTTTGCATATGCAGGAAGAGATCGCCAGGTATGGCAAGGTACCTTATCACATAAGTACTCGTCGACCTGCATGTTATTTTGTTTGACTTTCTGTCTTTGCACATGCAGGAAGAGATCGCCAGGTATGGCAAGGTACCTTATCACATAAGTACTCGTCGACCTGCATGTTATTTTGTTTGACTTTCTGTCTTTGCACATGCCGGAAGAGATCGCCAGGTATGGCAAGGTACCTTATCACATAAGTACTCGTCGACCTGCATGTTATTTTGTTTGACTTTCTGTCTTTGCACATGCCGAAAGAGATCGCCAGGTATGGCATGGTACCTTATCACATAAGTACTCGTCGACCTGCATGTTATTTTGTTTGACTTTCTGTCTTTGGGAAGAGATCGCCAGGTATGGCAAGGTACCTTATCACATAAGTACTCGTCGACCTGCATGTTATTTTGTTTGACTTTCTGTCTTTGCACATGCAGAAAGAGATCGCCAGGTATGGCAAGGTACCTTATCACATAAGTACTCGTCGACCTGCATGTTATTTTGTTTGACTTTCTGTCTTTGCATATGCCGGAAGAGATCGCCAGGCATGGCAAGGTACCTTATCACATAAGTACTCGTCGACCTGCATGTTATTTTGTTTGACTTTCTGTCTTTGCATATGCAAGAGATCACCAGGTATGGCAAGGTACCTGTTCGTATGTGTATGTGTCTACCTGCGTGTCTGTGTGTTTGACTTTCTGTCTTTGCATATGCAAGAGATCACCTGTTTATGCCCGTGTAGGGAAAGAACGTTAGATATGGCAAGGTATGTCATCGTATGTGTACCTGTTTGTCTGCATGTCTGTATGTTTGCCATTCTGTTTTTGCACATACAGGAAGAGATATCCAAGTATGACAAGATCTGTGAAGAATCCTACATGCTGGCCAAGAAAGAGACGGCAGTGAGCAACGCTGAGTGGCTCGATTCACCATGGACTGATTTCTTCAGCTCACGCGGTGACCAGATGAAGATCCCCAGCACCTCTGTGAACGAGGATGTCCTGCTCGCCATCGGGGACAAAGTGAGCACTGTGCCTGAAAACTTTCAGGTGCATGGAGGTAAGAAAACTATGTGTTTGTAACAGTAATTTTGTATGTGTGTTTTTGTTCAGTGTGAACAATACCAGATTCACAGGTTTTGTGCTGATGTCAGTCACAATTTGACATAGCTGTACAGAGCAGACATTGCTTTACTCTGCTTTCGTTGCTGTGTGCTGCAAGTGAAACATACTTGGGAATGGTACTAATGTCTCATCGTGTTGCTCTAGTTTCCAAAACACCTGTTGATTGAGTGTAGAGACAAGTGAGATGGGGGAAAGGGTAAGCTGCTAAAAAGCATGTACAGGAAGAAACAACTGCTTTTAGATTATTTATAAAAGCTAGTACAGTTGGACCTCCTTTTGTGGGGTGGTGGTGGTGTTTTTGCAATGGGTGTTCCACTGTAAAGAGAACTCATTTGTAAGAGTAAAGAGCAGTCAAACACAAAGCAGTGATCTATTAGCTCATTGTTTTCCACAGTCATTTGGATAACAGTAAATACATTTACTACTTATTTGTTTTCAATACATGTACAGTACACTAATACCGTAAAGTACCTTGTAAGCGCCCAGTATCGAGTAAGCGCCCACCCCCCACTTTTAGTCCAAAACCGTGCATAGGGTATAGTACCTTGTAAGCGCCCACTCCCCACTTTACACCATTGAAATCAGGGGAAATAAAAATTCCGCACTTGATCTGCTAGTTTTGTGAATGATTTCCCTTTCTTGCAAACCCTATCACGTGTGTCTGCACGCCTTGGATCTAAACGCCTGCAAGTCAATGATTACAAGATGCCGCGGATCAAATCGTACACCGTTGCATTTAAGCTGTCAGCTCTTGACTATTTGGATAATAACGCCAATGGAAACACACACACTCTCACACACACACACACACACACACAATACTCCCCCTCCTCTCTCTCTCTCTCTCTCTCTCTCTCTCTCTCTCTCTCTCTTTCTGCCGAAAGCAGTCTTTGGCCAAGTAAAATAGACTGTTGCCCATATCCAGAAGACGTACCCCTTGTTCAAGGGAAACAGAGACACAGTGCGGCCGACAGCGGCACCTCTGCAGACAAGAAAAGGATGCGACGACATTTGTCTCCCCAAGCTCTTCTAATGACAATACGAACAAGAAAAACAATGGAAGATGAAAAAAGAAAGAAGATATGATTACGAAGTGATCAAAGATCTCATTTCTTACTGAAAACTGCTCGTGCATAGGGTGTAGTACCTAATAAGCGCCCACCCCCTACTTTGGGTCGGAATTGGTGCACAGGGGGGGTGGGCGCTTACAAGGTACTTTACGGTACTTTATTATCTCAAAAAAGAAATTACATGCACGTGGCTGAAATACATATACTAATTTGTTCAGGTCTGAAGCGAGTGCTGCGTTCCCGTGCTGACATGGTGAAGAATCGCATGGCTGACTGGGCTCTGGGCGAGTGCTTTGCCTTCGGCTCACTGCTCAAAGAAGGTATCCATGTGCGACTCAGCGGCCAGGACGTCGAGAGAGGAACTTTCAGGTATTGGTTGTTTTCCTTTCTTAAAATTGCAGTATTTTCAGGCCTCAGTCTTCAGTCACTTACACTTTTCTTTTTTTGACTCACATGCGAAGCAAAAGTGAGTCTATGTACTCACCCGAGTCGTCCGGACGTCCGGACGTCCGGACGTCCGGACATCCGTCCGTCCGTCCGGAAAACTTTAACGTTGGATATTTCTTGGACACTATTCAGTCTATCAGTACCAAATTTGGCAAGATGGTGTATGATGACAAGGCCCCAAAAAACATACATAGCATCTTGACCTTGCTTCAAGGTCAAGGTCGCAGGGGCCATAAATGTTGCCTAAAAACCAGCTATTTTTCACATTTTTCCCATTTTCTCTGAAGTTTTTGAGATTGAATACCTCACCTATATATGATATATAGGGCAAAGTAAGCCCCATCTTTTGATACCAGTTTGGTTTACCTTGCTTCAAGGTCAAGGTCACAGGAGCTCTTCAAAGTTGGATTGTATACATATTTTGAAGTGACCTTGACCCTGAACTATGGAAGATAACTGTTTCAAACTTAAACATTATGTGGGGCACATGTTATGCTTTCATCATGAGACACATTTGGTCACATATGATCAAGGTCAAGGTCACTTTGACCCTTATGAAATGTGACCAAAATAAGGTAGTGAACCACTAAAAGTGACCATATCTCATGGTAGAAAGAGCCAATAAGCACCATTGTACTTCCTATGTCTTGAATTAACAGCTTTGTGTTGCATGACCTTGGATGACCTTGACCTTGGGTCAAGGTCACATGTATTTTGGTAGGAAAAATGTGTAAAGCATGTGAGTCGTATGGGCTTTGCCCTTCTTGTTTTCTGATGCATTCGTCTCACTCCTGGTGGGTGGATTGTCTGAGAGTTTGACATGCCGCAGGTCTTGTGACAGAAATTTAGCAAGGACATATGGGCCTATGCATATTTTCAATCCAGGTCCAACTGACCTCTTGTCCTGGGAACAACATTGAAATTGCATGTGTTTGTCGGACGGGCGCAGTGGCGTGGTGGTAAGACGTCGGCCTCCTAATCGGGAGGTCGTGAGTTCGAATCCCAGTCGCTGCCGCCTGGTGGATTAAGAGTGGAGATTTTTCCGATCTCCCAGGTCAACTTATGTACAGACCTGCTAGTGTCTTAACCCCCTTCGTGTGTACACGCAAGCACAAGACCAAGAACGCACGGAAAAAATCCTGTAATCCATGTCAGAGTTTGGTGGGTTATAGAAACACGAAAATACCCAGCATGCCTCCCCCGAAATCGGCGTATGGCTGCCTGAATGGCGGGGTAAAAACGGTCATACACGTAAAAATCCACTCGTGCTGAAAACATGAGTGAACGTGGGAGTCTAAGCCCATGAACGAAGAAGAAGAAGCATGTGTTTGTCTGTGTGTGCACATTTACTTTATCTAAGATCATGTAGTGGTGAGAGCAGTATGACACTTCAGAATGGACATCTAAATCTGTATTGATACAATCTAGCTCTATATTTAAATTCGTTTAGCCAAATGGGATTATTAGACATGTTCTCGCATACCCCATGTGTGCATGTTGCCTGGCTTTTTGTCAGAAAACATTTTCAGTTTACCGATACATTTATTTTCCATGTCTTCTTTTTAGTCATCGGCACCATGTGCTCCACCATCAGGAGATTGACAAGAAGACGTACGTACCACTGAACCACCTGTTCCAGGATCAAGCCCACTACACTGTGTGCAACAGCTCTCTCTCAGAGTATGGTGTTTTAGGTGAGCAGGCTTGAAAGGGTGTTAGCTGCTAAATATGTCTACACAATTCCATGGATTTGGCCTGAAGCAGCATAACATTATAATTGGTTAAATGATTTGTCATAAAAACAGCGGAACAGTTTTCAAATCAGTCGGTTTGTTGAATCAACTCTTGACCCATTTGTGAAAGACTTAATTGGTCTTGTGTTCATCTCCCATTCAGAATGATTGGTCTTTTCAAATTATAATATGTCGATAGCTGATGACTGAGCCCTGGCCTCTGTTTGTCAGAGTTGTCAGTTCAGTTAGCCAGAACCACAGGTGGTATTCGTTTTGCAAATGTTATGGACTGATGATTCATCACTTCTCATTATCATGAAAGACATGAACATTTCCACACCCACATCTTTGCTATAAGAACCCCAATTTTATGAGAGCTAAAAGCATTGAGAGAGGGAGGATTTGAAGTAATGCTTATTTCCATGCTTTTTGCTTTCGAAGTTGAATTATGTGAGGGCATGTGTGCACCCTTTTCCACATGTACACTTGTACTTTTCTCTTCACATAATGTCATACATGAGAAAGTTCAGTAAACCTGCGGACTGTCTGTGTTGATCTTGCATGCATAGTGTGTGCCTGTGTGCAGGGTTCGAGCTGGGCTACTCCATGACCAACCCCAACGCTCTGGTCATCTGGGAGGCTCAGTTTGGTGACTTTTCCAACACAGCCCAGTGCATCATTGACCAGTTCATCTCCAGCGGTCAAGCCAAGTGGGTGCGACAGAGCGGCATTGTCTTGCTGCTTCCCCATGGCTACGAGGGCATGGTAGGTGGATGGGCTGACTCACACTCCCTTTCATGATATAGTGGTACCTGCGGTGTGAGATCCTTCCCATGAGAGGACAACTGTCAATTAAGGACACCTGTTTTGTCCCTTTGCCTATAATGCAGACAAAAATACCTTTCGTGAGAGGCTACCTGCAGTGTAGAGACACTTGACTGGCCCCTAGGGTGTCCTTTCCTGGCAGGTACCACTTATGTTTTCCGATCTGGTTATCAGTATGTCGTGTTCATTTGTTATTGTCGTTTTGTACTCTTTTTCTTTTCCTCAACCATCCCATTTGGAATGAACAGCAAAGTTTGACTGAATAAGTCTTTATAAGTTCCTCTCATTAAAATGTAAATGCTGGCAGCAACTTTTGTCCCTAGAATTCTTTAAAAGATGCAGATGACAAATATTTGTTATGTAAACTTTCGCCTGTAGTTGTACCTGTAATGTCCCTTCCATTTTGTTTGTTTATTTGCTTAACGCCCAGCTGACCACGAAGGGCCATATCAGGGCGGTGCTGCTTTGAAATATAACATGCACCACACACAAGACAGAAGTCGCAGCACAGGCTTCATGTCTCACCCAGTCACATTATTCTGACACCGGACCAACCAGTCCTAGCACTAACCCCATAATGCCAGACGCCAGGCGGAGCAGCCACTAGATTGCCAATGTTAAAGTCTTAGGTATGACCTGGCCTGGGTTCGAACTCTCGACCTCCCGATCACGGGGCAGACGCCTTACCACTAGGCCAACCGTGCCAGTGTGTCCCTTCCATGAAAGGACACCTCCAAAGTATGGACACTCAGTTATTCGTATTATCTTTGCCAAAATATATTGTTCAAAACAGGCCACCTTCAATGTGGGGAAAATTGGCTCATGGTCCCAAGGGTGTCATTTTATTGCAGGTACTACCAGTATGTTGCCTTGTCCATGGGTTGTGATTTGTCATTCATTTTGCTGTTTAATTGATTCATGTTTCAGGGTCCAGAGCATTCAAGTTGTCGCATTGAGCGCTTCTTGCAGATGAGCAATGATGACCCAGAGTATTTCCCTGTAAGTTCAAACACTTACTTGTTGGTGCAATTATCTACTTATCTCAATCTCTTATTGATTATGTATAGTTTTAATTTAAAGCATTTACTGTTGAGTGGGTTGTATTTTTCGGTTGCTTTTCCACTGTGCCAATTTATGTTCTTCTGTTCTTTTCCTTGTCCGTTTGGTGATGTATCATCCTGGCCAGCAAGTGGTTCATGTGTGAACAGCTCAGATCATGGGTAATGTTAACACCTTCACATTTAAATGCTTATTTTATAGCCATCCATTGAATTGAGAAGAAAACAAAGCATACTAAACTGCTAAGCATGAATCAAACAATAAGAAAATAAAAAGAACCAACAGCATCGTTTTTTATGTGTGGGTAGTAAACACGTTTTATTTACAAAACACGGCGGAAAATGGCGACACATTTGTTGCACAGCGTCAGGTCACTTTCTTCAACCAAGGCCAGTGCTTTCATACATGACAAAGGAAAGCAAATATATGGCCTGAATAATAAAGTTATAGTGTTCCTTTGCGTGTCTGAGTGATAAACTGTTTTAACCAACTATCTTCTGAAACGTAATTGCACTCAGCAGATTTGTCTTCCGCTCATAACTTTCGTGTCACACGGTCTTTGCGACAAACAGATAGATCGCATTCTCGCAGAAAATCATTGACAACACAGACCAGTCATTTTTAGCATTGCATTTGGGAAGGGCTACTATTATAGTGTGTTTTAAGAAAGAAAAACATTATAGTATCGGCAGAACACGACCAAATGAGTTTTTGTGTCACAACGTTATGGGCGTGAGATTTGTTAAACTTTTTGTTCTCACACTGTTGCAAAATCATTGACAACACAGACAAGTCAGTTTTAGCATAGACATTGGGAAGGGCTACTATTATAGTGTGTTTTAGGAAAGAAAAACATTATAGTATCGGCAGAACACGACCAAATAAGTTGCGTTATGGGCGTGAGATTGTTTTTTTTCACACTGCAGATCATATCTCATAATATACTGAGTGGATCTTTATGAAATTTGATATGGATATTTTTGATTGGATTTTCTCATAGAAGGTTTTTTCCGTTTATTGATAGGACAGTTTGATGACGTCATATTTTATCGTTTGCCAAAAGGTCGAGGCAGCACTTTCACAGTTACAGTTTTTCATCAATTTGATCGAATTTCTTATCACACAATCTCAGATCTTGGCCGGATTATGGGATTGCATTTCAGCTTGGTCACTTAAAGTTTTGTTATTGAAATGTTTGTTCGAAATATGTCATTTTTTTACATTTTTAAAAACTAATATTTGAAACAGAAAATTTATATTGGTGTATTCCCTATTGCGTCCTGTATCTAAAACTATATAGTTTTGTTGTTTTGTATTGATAATTATGCTTAAAAATGAAGAAAACCGATAAATAACCACTATCTTTATTTATGAAAAAAGACACTTAAAAACAACTTCTATCTATTCCTTATCATTTTCTGATTCCAAATATATATAGTTTCATGGTGTTTGACGTTGAAAATATGCTCAAACTTAACAAACTCGGATCGTTGAATGGAAATTATACTTCCAAGCTCCAAAAGCACGTCATTTCAAGTGTGGAACACGCTCATGACGTCATACTGAAAGGTGATGAATTATGGCTTCACCTTGCGATGTTTCATTTCAAACATGGTAACATTTTTAAAGGGGTTTCTTTCTCAGATTTGTGTTTGCCCTCTGTCTGTCTCTCTATGTCTCCGTCTGTCTGACTGATTCAATTAAATGTGTAATTACTTAGTTTTGCAAAAGTCAAACTAAGTATGATATACCTAATTGATTCAGGTCTCTAAATTCTTATTGTAAAATTGTGAGTTTTATTCAAAACAAATTTAATTGGTGTTTTAAACTCAATAATGGGGCATGCTGTGATGAGTAGAAGAATGTGTGTTTACGAGCAGAAAAAAGCGCATCAAAGTCAAGAATCGTGTTTTTCTTTTTCTATTTTCACCTTGTAGTTTCATACAGACACTAAGCAACAGTGTAGTACCACTTCCAGTGCAATATCTTGTACTTTAATTTTGACCATCTGTGTAACACTTTATTGACCCATGATCTGAGCTGTTCACATGTACATCTTTATCTTTTCATGCTTTTAACTTAGTGTGTAACAGTTACCTGCCAATTTCTGGAGCGCAAGGTTCGTAATGTGTTATAAATAGCCCAGGGCTTATGTTATGATCCGTTTGTGAAGGTTGGTGTGTGGGGGGAGGGGAGAAGAAAGCCAGCTTTTTTTACTATAAGAAAAACAACAACGTGAAAGGTTAGTTATATATTTATTTAATCGTACATTCCAATGAACAACCTTTCTTTTTATTTGTTTAATTCTTGATTAGAAGTCTGTCTGCTTTGGATAACCTTTCTGCTCTTTTTGCTGCTTCAAGGAAGTAGAGGTATGTAGTTTTGTTTCTTTTGCTCTTGTCTGTCTGTGTGTATTCTTTTGCAATTGCAGACCTTTTTTTTTTGCTGCAGTTGATTTACTGTTGTACTTAGTTTCGCTTGTCATTTGTGTTAATTAATTTGTGTCTGTAGAATGTAATTATCCCATGCACCCTCCTCTTGAATGGCTTATTGGGGTACTATGATTTCAATGTGAGCATTCAAACTGAACGTGACTGTCTTTGAAAGGTGGAGGGTCCCAACTTTGAGATCCAGCAACTGCATGAGATCAACTGGTTTGTCTGCAACTTCACCACCCCAGCCAACTTCTTCCACGCCATGCGTCGACAGATCTCTCTGCCCTTCCGCAAACCTGTAAGTCTTTCTTTTTGGCTTACTGATAATAAGTTAGCTATGCCGCCACCCATACCCCCACCCTAACCATACTCCATAGACCAAAAGAAGCTCATTGAAAAAAAAATGAAAAAAATGAACATTGTTTTATCTAAAATTAAATTACATATTCTTACTCCGAATCACATATAGCATTGACACAGTCTGAGATGCTAAGGTCTGAAAAGGCTACCCGTCTAACATTTTTAAAGGGAAGCAACCCCATCACTCAAGGACTGAAAAAGTCGTATGAATGTAGCCACTTGGTGTTAGAGGTAGTGACGTAGTACAGACCAATGGGAGGTAACTCCCAGTGTATGTGCTCATTACCATGGCTATTTTTAGCCTTTTTTGGTGATGGGGTTGCTTCCCTTTAAAAATGTTAGACGGGTAGCCTTTTCAGACCTTAGCATCTCAGACTGTGTCAATGCTATATGTGATTCAGGTAAGTATATTAATCAAATGAAAATTTACTCTCAAAATTTTCGATTAACAAACGCAAGGATTTTACAGACCATTTGTCACTTCACTTTCTGGAGTGAAAGTATAGTTTCAGCATGTTGTCATCTGTGTTAACCTATTTTTTAAGTGTAGTCTGAAGTGGGGAAGAGTTTGCAGTGCAGCTTGTGTGACCGCATGTTCAAATTCTGGGGATAAGAATGGCAGGGATTGTTAAAAGTATCAACATTCACCCACTCTTGTGTTAGAAAAAGCAAAAACAGAGCCTTTTATCAGAGCTTACTGGTATTACATATTTATTATTGGCAAATACTGTTTATCTGGATAGACACAAAAAACATTTCTGTCTCCATTCAGCTGATCGTGGCCACTCCCAAGAGCTTGCTGCGTCTACCAGAGGCTCGCTCTGGCTTCGACGACATGATCGAGGGATCGCACTTCATGCGTGTTTTGCCTGAGACAGGGGAAGCCAGTGAAAATGCGAACACCGTAAAGAAACTGCTCTTCTGCTCGGGCAAGGTCTACTACGAACTGTGCAAAGAGCGGGAGAAGAAAGACATGGTCAGTGACATCGCCATCGCCAGAATTGAACAGGTTGGTTTGTGTGTCTCTTGTAGGAGTGCGTGGTTCAAGTGAAGTGTGTATGTTCGTGTTGAGTGATGATGATCCTCAGTTGTTGTTTTTTTTATCAAATTTGATTAAAATTTTGGTCACGCAGTCTTTGTCGAAGCCTGGATTTTGGTATTGCATTTCAGCATGGAAGCTTAAATAATTAATAAATGAGTTTGGTCATTAAACATCTCTAAATTTTGATTAAGCATGTAAGCAATTGATCTAAAAATGATTTCATCTTATTCTTTATCATTTTCTGATTCCAAAAACATATAGATATGTTATGTTTGGATGAAAAACAACCTCAGAAAGTTAAAAAGAATATACAAAAGCGCGCTTTGTTATCAAGCGCTGTACGCTACTGCACTACACTGGCTTGTCACTTCAAGCAAATGCGGGTCGCCACGTTTTGCACGTGAATGTCAGCGCTTTTCGTCTCCGTCAAGGATTATCTTTTTTTTCTCGCAAAATGCAGTGCATTCAGTTTCATTCTGTGAGTTTGACTAAATGTATTAATTTCGCTTCACGTGACTTATTTTCCTTTCTTTCTGTTTTGTGGTCATTAGTGCTTTTTTGGTTCAAGTCTTGTAGCTGCAGAGAAATAGTTTTAGTTTGTGGATATTCTTCTTCTTCTTCGTCGTTCGCTCAGACAAGTTTGTGGATATGTAAAGTCAAATAAGAATGAAAAGGAAGGGGCTAGAACACAAGTGGAAAGTAAGTGAGTCTTCTGTGGAAAATAAAAGTTCTTGATGTAATTAGCATGTAATTATATAATCAATTATCTTGCTGTAATTATTTGAAAGAAGACTACTATAGCCTCAAATGATGACTGGATGTTGTTAAAATGAATAAAAAGCAATCAGCGGTGATGTAACCTTTACTTATTTTTCTTCCTGCTGTACTTTCACACTCATAGGATATGGCCTTACTGTACTCATAATATTATTTTCTAGCAGCATTTTTCACTCCAAGGATACAGTACTAACTGTAATTGTAACGGAAAACAAGAAGGGCAAAGCCCATACGACTCACATGCTTGACCTAAACCTAGCAATGACATCATACACTAAGAACTGCTTTACACATTTTTCCTACCAAAATACATGTGACCTTGACCCAAGGTCAAGGTCATCCAAGGTCATGCAACACAAAGCTGTTAATTCAAGACATATGAAGTACAATGGTGCTTATTGGCTCTTTCTACCATGAGATATGGTCACTTTTAGTGGTTCACTACCTTATTTTGGTCACATTTCATAAGGGTCAAAGTGACCTTGACCTTGATCATATGTGACCAAATGTGTCTCATGATGAAAGCATAACATGTGCCCCACATAATTTTTAAGTTTGAAACAGTTATCTTCCATAGTTCAGGGTCAAGGTCACTTCAAAATATGTATACAATCCAACTTTGAAGAGCTCCTGTGACCTTGACCTTGAAGCAAGGTAAACCAAACTGGTATCAAAAGATGGGGCTTACTTTGCCCTATATATGATATATAGGTGAGGTATTCAATCTGAAAAACTTCAGAGAAAATGTGAAAAATAGCTGTTTTTTAGACAACATTTATGGCCCCTGCGACCTTGACCTTGAAGCAAGGTCAAGATGCTATGTATGTTTTTTGGGGCCTTGTCATCATACACCATCTTGCCAAATTTGGTACTGATAGACTGAATAGTGTCCAAGAAATATCCAACGTTAAAGTTTTCCGGACGGCCGGCCGGACGGACGGACGACTCGGGTGAGTACATAGACTCACTTTTGCTTCGCATGTGAGTCAAAAAGGGGTTCGAACCAACTGCCATATTTTGAGGACCACAAGGCTACAACCCCATGTTTAACGTCAAAATGAGAAAATCGACAGATTGGGTGCTTTCTGTGTATCAGATCCAAAAGTATGATAATCTGTCTTGGTGGGTGGCCGAGTGGTAACGCACTTGCGCTCGGAAGCGAGAGGTTCCGAGTTCGACCCTGGGTCAGGGCGTTAGCAATTTTCTCCCCCCTTTCCTAACCTAGGTGGTGGGTTCAAGTGCTAGTCTTTCGGATGAGACGAAAAACCGAGGTCCCTTCGTGTACACTACATTGGGGTGTGCACGTTAAAGATCCCACGATGGACAAAAGGGTCTTTCCTGGCAAAATTGTATAGGCATAGATAAAAATGTCCACCAAAATACACGTGTGACTTGGAATAATAGGCCGTGAAAAGTAAGATATGCGCCGAAATGGCTGCGATCTGCTGGCCGATGTGAATGCGTGATGTACTGGTCACTATTGTGTAAAAAAAATTCCATCTCACACAGCATAAATAAATCCCTGCGCCTTGAATATGTGCGCAATATAAATTGCATAAAATATAAAATAAAAAAATAAAAAAATAAATCCCTGCGCTTAGAACTGTACCCACGGAATACGCGCGATATAAGCCTCATATTGATTGATTGATGGTTTGTTGATTCTTGATTTTGGAGTGTTTTGGATTTCTAATCGTGACAATTTTTGCAGCTGTCGCCATTCCCATTCGACTTGGTCAAGGCAGAGATGCAGAAGTACCCCAACGCTCGCGTGACCTGGGTGCAGGAAGAACACAAGAACATGGGCCCCTACCTCTACGTGGAGCCACGCATACGCACCATCCTGAAGAAAATTGAAGACGACCGTGAAATGGAGTAAGTTCTTAACTCTAATTTTTGTTGAAGACGACCGTGAAATGGAGTTAACTCTCAACTCTGATTTTGTCATATTTGGAGTCGAGCAGATGGGACCTCCTTCAGGAATTTCTGGTTACACCATTCAACTTTACTGCATGCAACGACACACGGAACGGTCGTGTAGGGCCAACTACGATCTGCTGCATTGTACATAGCTATTTGAAATCACACTGTGATTGGCACGTTTCATTCAGGGGTTGTGTGAACATGGAACCCATCCTGTTTCATTTCTAGGCTGAATTTTATTCTCTATAAGTTGTATTGAATACAACACAAATAGGTTGAATGACCTGAGCTGCTACACAGGCAGTCAGTTGCATGCATCAATGTTGAATGGTGTAACTTTCCCTTAACAGATGCATTTCTAATCTAATTTGTACGGTTTTCTTTATAATCTAGTGTGAATGACACTTCCATTACCCACAATTTTAGCACAACTGACTGTTAGTTCAAGTTGATGCAGATGGCTGCAAGTGGGGTAGTTTAGGAACCTGTAGAACTGTGAGTTCTTGTGAGTATTGACAAAAGTTTCATCTCTATTTACAGGTATGCTGGTCGCTTCCCTTCAGCTGCATCAGCCACGGGCAACAAGCAGATGCATCTGATGGAGCTGGCTGGCTTCATGGAGGCCGCCTTCAGCTGTTAGAACCACCTCTACAACAGGGAAAGACAATGGAGCCTGTACCTTGGGACACACTATTTTCAGCTTTATGCACTTTTGCAGTTTGGTTGAAGAATGGACTTCTGTTTCGAAAAGTACATGAGGGTTGGGGCTCCTCTCTGGGTGATCACAGCAGATTTTGGTCGTGTGAGGAGTTCCAAGCACTGCTTTTACTGATGAGTCAGCTCGTCCTGAATTGTTGAAACACCTACTTCTCAGTGATGGTTCACAGCTTCAGGTTTCCATCGTGATCCACCGCTGATGTGATTACAGCAGTCCCTCTCATGAACGGACACCCTTGGGCCATAGCAAAACTGTCCGTACATTGCAGGTGTCCGGTCAGGGGAGGGGTGACCACACCACCCCCTCCCCCATACACTCACACAGAGACACACAAACAACAGGATTGAGTCTATGCTAATCACTTCTTGTGGCTACTAAACAATAACAATAAACTCCTGATACTTCTTAAAACGTTCTGTAAAAATGATTTGTATGAACAGTGTTGAAAAGAAGAAATAAAATAAATCCTCAAGGCAGTGAACACACTCACCATGCACTGACATACGAAAGCAGCCACACAAACACAGCACAGAGGAGCGTGTGCAGATGCTTTGAAAGAATAAGCTTGAAAACCAGTTTGAATAAATAGCAGCAGATAATCATGTCATAATCATTTAATTTATTTTCTTCTTGTCTGGCTTTATTGACAGCATGCCGATCATGTGGCATGGCAGTGACTTTTCACTCTTCAGTCGGAAATACACTGTACATAACACAGCTCCCACTCTCCCTCACTAATGCCTACCCCAAGCCGTGACAACTGATGCTTGGAAATTGTGTGAAAGAGTACACCTCTCTATTTCTCTCCAATGCTCTTCCTGCTGACATGCAGTGACACCGGACACCCCACAGAGTTTAGCCAGCTACCCCCCTTCCCTCTCTCTCACTCCCTCCAGCCATGTACTGTTTTGGGCTGTGGCCAGAGAGGCCAGCTGCACTGTTCACTCAGAGCAAAACCAGTTGACCGTGTCCTAACTTTTGACAAAGCAAGACAACTGAAGGGTTCACAGATTAGGCAACCGACTCACTGGTCAAGGCCGAGGGGAAACAAGAGTATCTGGTCAATGAAAGCGGTTACACACAGACACATGATGCTGAGAACTGTGGCCGGTTTTTCACTCTCTTTCGCTCAGGACCTGCATCGACTGTGGTTTCTGTTGTTTACGTCCAACAGACAAGAATAAAGAGCACAGTGCAGTTTCATGTTGGCATCTTCGCATGTACTCCACTCCTGACCAAAACTACCCCCCCTCCTGATGGGTACACGTGCACTCAAGTTCTTTGTACCAAGAGCCGGACTGCTCTGTTATCGATTTTGTTGTGAAAATTTGACGATGGTCTGTCCGTACATTGGAGGTATGACCTGCTGTTGGGACCGAAAATGAGTGTCCGCGTCCACGTTTTGCAGGTGTCCGTTTAAGGGGGGGCAAATATAGAAGGAAAACACTCCGTGCCCAGCAAATGTGTCCGTACATGTCAGGTGTCTGCTCACGCCGGGGCCGTACATTGCAGGGACTGCTGTATAGAGCTTCTGGCGTGCTAATTGTGTATAATTGTTTTAAGCAGCAAAGTACTGTAGTTGTGTCAGTTATTTATTGGCAGATACATAAAGGGGTGCTGTTTCACTGCTGTGTTTTGTTATCTTCTGAAGGAACTGTGGGACGTTTTTTAATCCTTTCTTCCATCTTGCTCACCGTAGTCTTTTTTAGTTTTGATAAGTATTTATGCATCCAGTTTTATTTTGTGCTCCTTGTAATCATGCCATCTATGAAAAAGTTGGGTTTTTATGGCTAGTTTTGTAACTTGTAATACATGAGAATTCTATTACCGGATTCTTGGGAATGCAATTATATCCATGCCAGATTTAGCTTAGCTTGGTAGAATTTCAAGGCATATGCAGATCAGAAGTCATTTAAGAAATACAGAAAATAGCAATCATCAAAAATGTTGTTAGCTAACGTGCAATGTTAATAGTAATAGTCTTTTGAAGTCATGCTATAAAGCTCTTTTGATTTTGATTTGGTGTGAAACGGTGTGTTCCAATAAATACACTTGTGTTTGAATTTAATTGAACTTCATCAAATAAAATGCTACAAAGTGCCTCGAATTAGTAAAACAGTTTAAATCTGTTGCTAGAAAACACAGAGTGTGTTCACTTTTTGCTTTACTTTGTCCAGGTAGAATTCAGGTCATTTCAATAGCAACCAATATGGCACTAGATCAGTAGGATTCTTTTCATACATACAGCTGATTTGCATATGTATCAGGAAAATATGAGTGCTTGTGTTTACATGATGTGAATTTCAGGTTTTAGCATTTGCTGGCTGCACTAAGAAGGGATTGGCTGAGCTCAGAATGATGTAAACAATATTTGAAAACTGAAGAGTGAAATTTGTTAAAATAAATTGAATATTTATTGTATCTTTGTACCCTTTCTTTGTATTCTCATTACACTCGCAGAAATAGGAAGGGGAAACTATTGCATTCACTCAAGATTAACTCTTCTTTCTGGTACAGTGAAACCCGGCTATATTGAAGTGGCACGGGACCCGGGAAGACCTTCAATATAGCCGGAACTTCAATATAGGCAATTCTCGGTTATATTGAATTTCCCTCCTTGTTCCTTCAAAAATTCAATATAACCGAACTTTTTTTCACTATACGTTCTTATTTTCGTGTCCACACATTGCGTTTGATGTGAGATATATTCCCATTAATCTTTCACCTGTTGGCTGTTGTTCTTCGAGCCTCCTTGCTTTTTTCTGCACACGGACACACACACACACGCACGCCCCCCCTCCCTTACACACATTCCATATTCCTCAGCTACTTCCTTTCTTTTTTTGCAGCCAGTTTGCAGCTTTTGAATAAGCTCGATTTTTCTTTTAATTGTCAGACTCACCCACAAATTCTTTTAGTTAATATCCCCAGTTTTTTTCCCCCCTTTTTACATTTAGTCAAATTTTGACTAAATGTTTTAACATAGAGGGGGAATCGAGACGAGGGTCGTGGTGTATGTGTCATGTGTGTGTCTGTGCGTGTGTGTGTGTGTAGAGCGATTCAGAGTGAACTACTGGACCGATCTTTATGAAATTTGACATGAGAGTTCCTTGGTATGATATATCCCCGGATATTTTTTTCTTTTTTGGGATAAATGTCTTTGATGACGTCATATCCGGCTTTTTGTAAAAGTTGAGGCGGCACTGTCACACCCTCATTTTTTAATCAAATTGATTGACATTTTGGTCAAGCAATCATCGACAAAGGCTTTGGTATTGCATTTCAGCTTGGAGGCTTAAAAATTAATGAATGACTTTGGTATTACAAATTCGAAAATTGTAATTAAAATTATGTTTTTATAAAATGATCCAAATTTACGTTTATCTTAGTCTTCATCATTTTCTGATTCCAAAAACATATAAATATGTTATATTCGGATTAAAAACAAGCTCTATGTGTAAAAGCATGTACATGCACATTCTGATCAATCTCCGATTTCATGGTGTCCACCAGTTCTGGTGCATGTAGTACCCTGGCCAACTTTCCTCTCAAGACATCAAAGAGACCGCCCCATAAATTAAACTCCCCATAGGTTACACTCGGTCACTGACCCGGGTTTGTTTGTTTGTTTGTTTGTTTATTTGTTGCTTAACGTCCAGCCGACTACGCAGAGCCATATCAGGACGAGGAAGGGGGGGATGAAGGGGGCCACTTGTCAAGCGATTCCTGTTTACAAATCCACTAACCCATTACTTGTGTCCCAGCAGGCTTTAGTAAAACTAAATTAATACCTACTGGAAGATTACCAGTTTCCAGTATGTTAAAATAGGCTTAACCTATCTACTGCTGGACTTACATCAGAACACTAACAGATTAAACTATACATGAATCGCGAGACAAGCGGCAAGAGAAGAGATTTTTGGAAAAAATACAGGTGAATGAGCAAGAAGGCAGAAAAAAGAAAAGAATTCATGAAGAAAAAGAGAGCATGACAGGAAAGAGGAACCAAAAATCTACCTAACAGCAAACTAGAAAGCTCCTGCGGTTCCAAAAACAGGAGGGGCCTTTAATTTCATAACCGCAGTGCCCCACTGCGGGAACTGACCCGGGTGCAGGAAGTGTTTCCTCTCTCATATGAAAGGGGAACCACCTCTCATAGCTAAAACTGGGTCAATGACCCCTGGGAAGAAGGTCAGTGTCTATAAAGAAGGCCACCCAGCCATCACAATGGACCTGCCTTTGATCTCGCCTCACACGCAGATCCTTGTAGCCTTGTGACTTTTAGAGACAAAGCGGCTCTGGGGCGATGAAAACGTGTTTGTTAAAAGAGGGGTTCGTTATGCAAATGATATGATATGTCGATCTCGGGACGAGTTTAAAGATTTCGTCATAAGCGTGAGTAAATTACCGTACTTTCCGGTGACAAGGCGCTTCGTTATACAAGACGCACCCCCTTCTTTTTAAACAAAATTGTAATCCAGTCACCCATTGGACGCAGGGGGCCGATAGGGCGCACCAAAATGACCCAGTTTTTGCCATGAGAGGTGGTTCCCCTGTCATATCTGAGAGAGGAAACACTTCCTGCAGCAGGGTCAGTGACCGGTCAGTGACCGTTCAGTGACCGACTTTAACTGAGTGAAAATATGTGTGCTCTGTGTGTGCGGCCAGATCAAAGGCATTGTGATAGCTGGGTGACCTTGTTTATAGACACGACCTTCTTCCCAGGGGTCAATGACCCAGTTTTTGCCATGAGAGATGGTTCCCCTGTCATATCTGAGAGAGGAAACACTTCCTGCACCGGGGTCAGTGACCGGTCAGTGACGGAGTTTAACAGAGTGGAAATCTGTGTGTACGGCCAGATCAAAGGCAGGGCAGTACCTAGTAGCTGAAACATGCATTATCACAAGTTGTTTGACTGGTACTCAAGCGGTCTCTTTGATTTTTTTCGTATTTCATACACGGATTAGGCGCTTCGTTATACAAGACGCAGGGGTTGAACTCGAGGAAAAAAGTCGCGCCTTATGACCCGGAAAGTACGGTACAGACATTATGCATGCTTGGGAATCCAAAAAGTGCTCGTTATAAGCATAAATTCGTTACAAAGAATTCGTTTCAAGCATTTTTTTTAAGCATGAAGAAAGAGGTATTCAGTTGGGAACTTAAAACTAATACGTTATAAGTCAAAATTTGTAACTAGCGTGTTCGTTTTAGGTGGGTTCGACTGTAAAAAGAATAGAGATATAGAAAAGCGTGCTATCCTCCTCAGCGCATCCGCTACCGCGCTTTTCTGAATTGTTAATTTCACCGCCTTTGCCACGAGCGGTGGAAAGACGATGCTACGAGTGTACGGTCTTGCGGTAAAAATGCAATGCGTTCAGTTTTATTCTGTGAGTTCGACTGAGCTTGACTAAATGTTGTATTTTCGCCTTACACGACTTGTTTTTACTTTTATTTTTATTTATAAACTCGATGGAAAAAAGCAGTATATATCATAACATAGTACATGTACATGACATTATTATTGCTGCTGGAACATGCGTGGTTCCAGACAACGGATCCTTTTCCATAACAAATGAAAATGTGGCAAATTTCCTGGTTTTGAGAATTTACTGTAACATATACACTGATTAAAAGTCTGTTTCATAGCACTGCTTTTTAGAAACATGGTGTATACCCACTACCACACACACATTTTCTGGTAAAAATTATAGCTAGCTGCATGCGTTTGACGCCAACAAATTAATATATATGACAATATGTAACCATAATTATTTAATCAATAACAAAACTTGCAACATCTGCTTCTGATCAGCAGAAGAAAACCGGAAGGTTGCCAGGAACTTAGTTCTGGGTGTATATATAACACTACCAACTTCTCAAGAATAAATGTAGATACACACACAAATATACACAAAAGACATCTCGGCAAAACTCACTGGCCGGTGCCATGATACAATTTCTGATAATGTGATGCTTTTTCCACAATTATGACTTTGGAATATTCAAAAGCAACAACAAAGGAAGATGCAGCTGTTAACTATTCTTACTGCGATAAGAGGGGAAAATAGCTTTAACATTAAACAAAATCTGGTTCTCAGGATGAACTTTAAAACCCAATACAGTCATCAACCCTTTCAAAAGTAAGACAATGTATGTCTTTATACATGAACAGGTGCATCCATTAATGATTGTCATCATTTTCATGTGTTTTCAATCAAGAAGCTGAGAAACAAAAAACATTCTCCATTTGTAACAATTTCAAGTAGTGAATGGGTGTGAGATTCAGGTGAAACATGGATTGTGAAAGCCAATTAGGCTGTTTGTTTAATATGTGGTACCATCGCCTCTTTGGATTCCTCTTTCAGAGGACAACAACTGTAAACATTCACTCTTAATGACCCAAGCAATGTTGATAATTACCTTGACAACTCATGGTAAATTTTCAACTAAGCTCTGCAATTGTAAAAGTATTAAAACAATTTAAAGGAAAACAAGTCGCGTAAGGCGAAAATACAATATTTAGTCAAGTAGCTGTCGAACTCACAGAATGAAACTGAACGCAACGCAACGCAGCAAGACCGTATACTCGTAGCATCGTCACTCCACCGCCCGTGGCAAAGGCAGTGCCCGTGGAATTGACAAGAAGAGCGGGGTATTCGTTGCGCTGAGAAGGATAGCACGCTTTTCTGTACCTCTCTTCGTTTTAACTTTCTGAGCGTGTTTTTAATCCAAACATATCATATCCATATATTTTTGGAATCAGGAACCGACAAGGAATAAGATGAAAGTGTTTTTAAATTGATTTCGAAAAAAAAATTTTGATAATAATTTTTATATATTTAATTTTCAGAGCTTGTTTTTAATCCGAATATAACATATTTATATGTTTTTGGAATCAGAAAATGATGGAGAATAAGATAAACGTAAATTTGGATCGTTTTATAAATTTTTATTTTTTTTTACAATTTTCCGATTTTTAATGACCAAAGTCATTAATTAATTTTTAAGCCACCAAGCTGAAATGCAATACCGAACCCCGGGCTTCGTCGAAGATTACTTGACCAAAATTTCAACCAATTTGGTTGAAAAATGAGGGCGTGACAGTGCCGCCTCAACTTTCACAAAAAGCCGGATATGACGTCATCAAAGACATTTATCCAAAAAATGAAAAAAACGTTCGGGGATTTCATACCCAGGAACTCTCATGTCAAATTTCATAAAGATCGGTCCAGTAGTTTAGTCTGAATCGCTCTACACACACACACACACACACGCACGCACACACGCACGCACACACGCACATACACCACGACCCTCGTTTCGATTCCCCCTCGATGTTAAAATATTTAGTCAAAACTTGACTAAATATAAAAAGCACATTCTAAAAGCTTACTGAATTTGCAAATATGGTGGCAGCTCTCTGCATTTTAGATGGTAAAAAAAGCGACGCAAAGTATTAATGTATGTTTGACATCACCTGCAAGTATAACGTGATCACTTGAACTTCCAACGTGCTTTGGGGCCCTGAACTTGCATCTTAAAAACTAGGTTCACAACATGGCTCCCTCATTGTGCATGTACTTTTACACTAACAAAATGATGACAAAAACTATGTTTGGTGGCTTCTGGCAGACCAGCTGTTTGATCAGTCCTCGGGGAGCATATCGCCTTCTGCTACATCTTGTTAAGCGCGGCCACTGGCCCTGGTCAATAAAGATGAAACAGAAGATGATATGCTCCCCTCAACTGACAAAAGCTGGTCTGACAACAACCTATCAAATAGCCTATATTTACAAGACAATTGTTATCACAGTAAGATCCAGAACACACCATACACACATTCAAAACAAGAAGTAAATTTCAAGTGCCTGCTATTACCAAAGACTGCAAAACTGTACAATTTAAAGGTGGTTGTCTACATTTTTCCTTTTTTTCAATAATCTTATGGTTAGATTTCGCTAAAAAGTTATGCCAGATGATGAATGAACCATGGGGAAAAAAGTTATAGAAAAAAAAATATATGTAAAAAAAGATTTTATTTTTGGGTAGCGTGACTCACGCTTCCAATATTTTGTTTTCTGTTTGCTGAGAACATGTGCTTTGCCTAAAAATACTGACCAATCAAATCCATGTCACTATGCTTATAGCCACGCTCAAACAAGTGCAGCAACAGTTTTACAATGGAGCTGTCCACGCTTTTTTTTTAAACGCACAAAATGCACGGGATTTGAGAGGAGTTTTGCGCTTGGCATTTTTCAAATAAGGATATCCTACTATGAGTACTACGCTGGAATACTACAATGAATTTTCAAACGGCTACACTGGCTTTGTCTTTCCTGATCGAAAGGGGGTGTATTGTTGATAATTGTAGATAATAGACTCTGCACTGTAATGGTCAAATGGCAATTTCGGTATAAAAATGTAGACAAGGACCTTTAAGGGAATTTCTTCATTTTTTCAGTATATATCTAAAGCTCACATACAAGCATTTTATGTTTCTGGCAACATAAGCTGGGTTAGTTTTAATGCTGCTTGTACATAAGAGTGACAAAAAGAAATGTACATGTATGTATATCTAACAAACAAAAAATCTTGTGTCAGTCAAAATAGAACAGATTTTTGAGCGATTCTAAAAATGTGTGTGTGTATGTGTGTGTGTGTGAGATTGTGTGTGTGTGTATGTGTGTGTTACTCTCATGAAGGTCAGTGTTTTTCACATAGGAAAAGCAATCTTAAGTTGGCAAACTGAAGCAACAGAGCAGGGTGAGTGATCGGGTAACAGTTATCACCGACTGACCACAACGTACCATGGACAACTAAGATACTCCTGACACGGATGACGCGATCAATAACTTTTAATGCCACAAATCTACAGCCAGTCTCTGCACACATTAAAATCAACTG
Organism: Littorina saxatilis; assembly: GCF_037325665.1. Classification (NCBI taxonomy): domain Eukaryota; kingdom Metazoa; phylum Mollusca; class Gastropoda; order Littorinimorpha; family Littorinidae; genus Littorina; species Littorina saxatilis. The sequence goes on along the minus strand of NC_090246.1, from coordinate 56,524,820 downwards.
CAGCCGTACCTGCAATGAAAGGACACACGTCGGACCAGATTAAAGTATCCCCACACCACAGGTGGCCAGTCTTGACAAGTTTACTTCTTTGAAGTCAATAGACCAAAAACACTGCAGAAGGTGTCGTTTCTTGGAAGGCGTACTCTCATCCGAGGGATCTCACATCACAGGTACCACTGTATTAACCCAAATGACAGTCCCAAGGTGAAATCTGCAGGAGCCCATTCAATGGTGTGTTGTGACAAGACACTACGGTCATTCTGTTTCGCCCAAGTTCTTCCCATGCCTCCCCAGGTAAGCCACTAAACTGTCCCACTGTGGAGTCTGCAGATGTTGCCCAGTCCTGCCCACAAAAGAACATTGAAAAATCAATGTATCGTATATTCTAAGTGTGCACTACATGTACTACATTTAAACCCACATTTTAAGAGCATCCCCCTTTTATTTAATGACCCTAGTCTTTCAGATTTTTTTTTGACAGTATCTTAAAATTCACCTCCATTTTAAGACTTCCCCTTTTCAGACCTGAAGACTTGCCTTTATCCTTTTGCTTCATTTTTCTTTTCTTTTGTTTGTTTTTCTCTTTATTTTCCAGTTTTCTCTTATGAATGAACTTTTTTCTCAACAAATGCACAATGAGAAAAGATACAAGAATAAAAACAGAAAATGAACAACAACAAAAACATGTTTTCCTTTTCTGAATCAAGCTTGGCCCAAACAGACCTGTTTACCCCCGTAAGTGTTTTGGAGTAATGCTCAGCCCCAAAAATAGTAATCCTGGCACAAAAATAGTAATCATCCAGCATTCGTCGCCAATTATAACGCACATGACAACTGTGTCTGCGAAACGCAATCATGCACATATATCCATCATTCACAAACAAAACACATCAGTCAGTTTTTGTGGTCATCATAATTTCAAAGAAGATCACATCAAAAGCACATGCATCACTGATTCTTTTTCTTTTGCTCGTAGTAGGCCTTTTTCAGTGTGTCAAGTGCTTCTCTACTGAACTTGCGCTTGCCGAATGAGTGAGGGCGAGACTTCACCACTAGAATAAGGCTCTCCAGCGTCTCATCAGACAGATCTCTGGTCAGTCCTGTGCTTTTTCACCCCATTTTGCCATTGAAAAAAACAATGCCAAACATGTGAATTGATAAAAACAACAAGAAGAGCAAACGCTCGATCGAGTCACTTTCGCAGTTCTGAATATTATATGAGGCATCAGATGGACAGGAAGAAATTGCTATTCACAACACAATGAGTCACGTTCACATAAAATTTGAGCCCGGTCACTTTTATAGTTTCCGAGAAAAGCCCAACGTTAAGTTGTGTGTTGCCGAACAGAAAAGGCTAGTTATCTCCCTTGTTTTTCTGATAACGTTCGTAAAAGGCTACAGATGTAAATACTTTGATGTAAAGAATAATCCTACAAAGTTTCAATCACATCCGATGAACTTTGTCAAAGATATAAAATGTCTAATTTTTCCTTTGACGCTGACCTGTGACCTTGAAAAAGGTCAAAGGTCAACGAAACCATCGTTAAAGTGTAGAGGTCATTGGAGGTCACGACTAAACAAAATATGAGCCCGATCGCTTTGATAGTTTCCGAGAAAAGTCCAACGTTAAGGTGGTGTCTACGGACGGCCGGCCGGACAGACTAACACTGACCGATTACATAGTCACTTTTTCTCAAGTGACTCAAAAATAAAAAATAAATTTTTTTTTTTTTACTTTTTATTTTTTTAATGAAAATCGTAGTCTTGACACGGATAGCGGAATGGCGTATTTTTTGCAGAAAATCGTAATAAATTACGCCAAAATCGTAAGGGTAAACAGGTCTGCCCAAACAACCTCTTATTGTAATCAAAGAGTTAAACCCACCTGATAACTCAATTGAGTCAAAAAGCACACTGAACTCTTTCCCTCTCTCTCACAAACACACAGGAATTCTGCAGCTGAACCCAATTCACACAGTGTTGCAAGACTTATTAACATGCATAAACTTACAGGATGCAGTTAGGTCGAACAGCCTTGTGTTGTTGGAGTTGCTCGGCAGTCAGAAAAGTTTCATCGCAACGTTTGCCTGTGCATACGAGGAGCTGGTCCGTGTGATTATGCTTGGACTCCATGTGCTGACGAAGGTCAGTGTACAGAATCATCTTCACTGGACATAGGCAGCACTGGTAGCCTTCCTCACACTCTCTGTAGTGGTGCCGCAACTGCAAACAAGAACACTTCCAGTCAGCCAGAAGTATGAAGCTGCAAAACCTAATGAGATACAAATGGTTTTCTGTATTTTTCATGCGTTTTCTTTCTTTTTTAACCATACTAATACTAAACATACTATTCAATCATTTTATCATAACAAATGCACAAGAGAAACTAGTTGAAAATGTGAAATGTTCACTACAGGTGACTTTGCCTGAAATGGCATGTCATTCCTCTCTAAGGGTAAACAATACATCAAAGCTGTTGTCTTGTACCTTTCTATGATTTAGAAATGGGTTTTTCATTATTTACTGATTTTGTTCTTACACCTGGACAAGCTATATTCAGCTGTCAGTTACTGATCAAACAAAACTTGTGTTTACGAGTGACGGGCAGGAGATTTTTCCCCCCCTTACGCCTCAAGCCATATCATTACAGTGGAGTCGGGGTACAACGAATCTCAAGGGAGATACATTTTAGTTTGTTATATCAGTAATTCGCTGTAGAGTTTTCAACCCTAAATGGCCTCAAGACAAGTTTTTCCAATCACCTTCAAATGATCGTCCCATCGATCTTTCCTTGGAGAGTACAATCTCTGCATGTTTTCAATAGCTTCATAATATAATCCATAGAGAGAGGCAAACTAACAGCGGGAGGTGCATGAAAAGCGTCCGTTTTCACGATAAAACTTTGACTCGCTCATTCACGGGACATAACTGCACTCCGGACTGTCCACAGTGTTGAGCAATTTAGGAGACTTCACTGCCTGAGGAGAATATTGATTCAAACGAACGCGTGGACTCCACTGTATCAAACTAACAGGTAAACTAACCTTGTCTTCACTAACAAAGCGCTGGTCACACATTTGGCAGAGGTACTCCTGAGTGTGCTGCGTCTCCATGTGCTTACTGAGGGCTCCATCATTGGGCAGCTGGGCTTGACACACCTTGCAGGTGACGTTGCTAGAAGTGTGGCGCTTCAGGTGGTTCTGGAAGATGGCCTGGTTGAAGAATGACGTCTGGCAAGTCTTGCAGTGGTACAGCGGCTTCCCAGTGTGCTCTAGTGCATCATGCTCCAGCAGCTCCTGTTCGGAACCTGCACTGAAGTTGCACTCTTTGCAGTCCAGTTTTCCCAGGTAGTGCAGCTTGAGGTGACTAACCAGCTCTTCCCCGGAACGACTCTGGAAAGACCCACAGATGATGCAGAAGTACAGGATGTGATCACTGATGCCTTGTGCTGTAGTCTCATTGGCTCTGAGTTCTTTCATTACCACCTGTTGAAAATCTTTTTCATGCCGAAGTAAAAACTCTTCACACGAAAGTGTACTGTCCTCAAGATCTTCCTTCACGTTGTCAACTTCATTTGGAATATCTTCTTCTTCAGTTTGCTCTTCCTCTATGCTATCAGCAGATTCAATGTAGACATCACATCCACCATGTTTGCCCAAGCTTCTCGAGACAGAAGGAGAGTCTTTCATGTTTGACACTCCATGTCCAATCTGAATTTCCATATCATCCTCGCTGTCTCGGTGACTGTCCAGTGTGCTGTAGTCTCGTTTAGGTTTGTAAAAAAATCGGACACTTCGTCTGACACTTGTTTGCCCTGGATCTTCCAATCTAAGGTCTGGCCTTGTCTTTCTTTTCTTTGTTTTTCTGCCTTCAAAATGTTCATCCGACTCCTTGTCCTTTGATAATCTCTTTCTCCGCTTTCCTCTTTCCTCTGTGTTAATGTTTTCAGGACCGGTGTCTTCAACTTCATTTTTCCCTCTCCATGAGGGTTCACCAACTTTATGAGTATGATTAGATGTGCTGCATGTGTTTTCAGCTTCTTGTTCTGAACTGTGCTCTGGTTTGTTTGTCTGAATCAAATCTTTCAGCCAATTTGGCTTGCGACTGCTCTTCTTCTGACCCGTCACAGAGTCTGCAAGCTCACCCTGTAAATTTGCAAGATCAGTCCTGCGCGTTACTGCTTTTGGGGCATGGACAAAGTACTGAATTTGCTGTTGTAGTTTTTCAGTCAGGGTCAGTCTTTCCAGTCTCACAAACACTTCCAGGGCTCGTTTCACGGTGTTAGCATCAGCGTTTACCGTCAGCTGTGACTGCTGCAAAGTGTATCTCTGATCTTTCCTAGTCTCTTGCAACTTTGAAGCTGGAGACGCCACAACAGATGGTTTACCCTCAGAAACAGGCGTGCCACTGCCCTTCTTTTCTTGTTCCAAAGAAACAGAGGTTGGACCCAACGCAACTGCAGGTCCTACTGGAGCGACAGGTGGACACGACATTGCTGCTATCAGTGTGGGCATTGGCAGTCTGGGAACAGGTGCTGCTGTTAAGTTAAAAGGCACTTGGTGGCCGAGAGGTTGGGACTGCAGCAGAGGACGTGGCAGAGAAGGAGCACACAGAGGCAGAGAAGGAGTAGAAAAAACCAGAGAAGGGGCAGGATTAGGCAAAGATGGCATAGCAAGAGGAAGAGAAGAAGTAGGAAGAGCCTGGGAAGGAGTAGGGAGAGACAGAGAAGCAGACAAAGACAGAGAAGGCGTGGGGGCAGGCTGGGTAGCAGCAGTAGTACTACTAGTAGTGACAGGCACATCTCTTTTGGGTAAAATGTGCACGTTCCTTCCTGACATAATTTGCACCGCCTTCTGCACGAGCAATCTGTCCTCTTGACAGCGTTCCTTCCTGTTGTATCTGAAGGCAACAGAAGGCATATGTGGCGGAGGTGATGGTGGAGGAGAGCTGAGCAGCCCTGGAGGGAATTCAATGTTCGTTCTTTTCAACATTTCTGCGATTTGCAACACAGCTTCTACGGGTAACTTGTAGTCTAAGGGAAGAAACAACACCTGTGGTTTTTCTGTTTCAGTTTTCCAAAGAACTTTTGGGCCATCTTTGTCCAGGAAAATCCACACATCACCAGAAAGGTGGATAGTCCGGGATGGAGCAGGTTGAATCTCCTCCTCTTTGGAATAATCTGAGAGCTCTTCCATGGATTTTACATCACCTGAGACCTCTTCCACAGATTTGATATCATCTGCCTTTTCCACCGATTCACTCATGGGCGAAGTCTTCTTTCTATGCAACCATGGCCATGGCTTTTGGTAGGTAATCCTTTTCTTTGAAGGCCTTTGTCTCAGTGTGTATGGCCCAGTGTAGGCAACTGGGACAAATATTCTGCCATCTTCAATGACGACTGGACCCTCCTCTTTAATTACCTTAGTACGGTCTCCAAACAACAGTAGCCTTGCAACATCCATCGCTATTTTGTCAGGTGAAGATGAGATGAAGGCTTTGACAAGGCTGGAGTCCAGCACTCTTTTAGGGGAATCGTCACCTGCCTTCTGTCTTTTCCCTTTGCGTCCCACAATCTGGAAATCTTGAAATCTGGGTTCAGAGCTTAACTCTGGTTTGCTGACCACCTGCTGCTGTTGATGCTGTGTCGTTGATTCACCAGGTTTTGCACTCAGCACAATGGCAGATTTCAGATTTGGAGGTGTTAGGTGGATTCCACTTAGAATATGCCCCTGTGCCAAGACTGGCGGCAAAAGCACAACACTAGAAGGGTTTTGCTTGATGAGTCCTTGTACCTGGCTTGCCGTGAGGCTAGCAGCACCTGAGGTGGTGGCAGCAGGCAAAGAGTCCTTCCCTTGGGTATCTGCAGAACTAACTTGGCTGCTGGTGGACTCAGGTGATTTGATGCCCCCAGACATCAACATGTACCCAGGGCCATGTGCAGGAGGTGCCACTCTCAGCGGCTGCATTTGCCCTACTGCTCCAGCTTGTGGTATTCTGTGCACCAACTGTGCCAGGCTTGTAACTGGATAAGAGGAAGATACTGCAGGCTTATTCTCCGACACTGCTGAAGCTATCCCAGTCTCACTTTGGTGTTTCTGAGATGAGGTGGTAGTGGTAGCAGTAGCACTAGCAGGTCCTGACTGAATGTATACCATCCTTGGGGTAGGCTGAGTAGTCAAGACAGTGCTCCCTGCGCTCTGGGATGCTTGAACTGTAATTTGTTGTGGTTTTACTGGTGGCATGCCCTGAGCAGACAGCAGTTGAGAAGTCTGCGAATTCTGCTGACCAGCCTGAGCTTGGAACAGGTTGTGTTGGAGCAGATTCTGTTGAAGCAGCATCCGGTTATTTTGAAGCAGAGATGAGGGGTTTTGAAGGACAGTTTGCATATACTGAAGTGAGTTCTGTGGATTTTGCAGAAATGGTTGAGCAATCTGGAAAACCCCTTGAGAGGTTTGAATCAGGACCTGTCTGGTCTGTTGGATGGGTTGCTGTGACTGAGAAACCTGAACTATGTTCTGCTGTGCCTGTGGATGAACAACAGCAACACCCTTACCAGTTCCTGCTTGCAATTTTGCGACTACTGCTGTCTCTGTGGTATCACTATCTTGTTGCTTGCTGGCTTGTGGGTTTGAAGTTTGTCCTGAAAATTGTTGCTCTTTTATGCCTTGTACATTGCTTACTACCGAAGTCTGAGTTACGGTAACAGGGGCACTGTCAGCCTTAGAGGTATAGTAGACCCTCTCAATCTTGGGTATGCTGGGATCTGAACTGGATTTGGACTGAACTTTTATGGAACACATTTTTGTTTCCTTGGGCCGGATCGCTCGGACACTGGAAGGACCTGGAGCGGGTGACATTTTCTTGCCACGCGGCAAACCCTTACTGCTCAACCTAGGAGACTGAGCACTGGACTTGGCAGGAGCTTGACTCTGTGTCTTTTGGAAGCGTTGACGTAGAATTTCAGATGCCGTCAGGCTCGATGCTGCATTGTAGTACTGTGGCTTTGGCCCTGAAGGCTCAGCACTTGGCACTTGCTGACAAGACAACTGTGGTTGAACAACCAGCTGTGGAGACACCATCGGAGCAGATGACATATACTGTGGTAGCAGCACTTGAGGCTGTGCAATGAACTGGGAAGATGGCACATGAAAAACTGCTGGAGCCAGTGGAGGTTGTGCCATTGTCACGCTTGGCTGGCCAATGAGCTGAGGGGCTGCCATCTGGTTGGCCAACATTAACACAGGAGAGGGAGGCATAGCCTGCTTGGTGAATGCCGGTGGAGGAACACATTGCTGCAGGGACAAGGGTCCAGAAATAGACACAGGTACAGGCTCTGGCTGTTCTGATTCAGTCTTGACCGCTCGCAGTAGAGTAACTGTTTGAGACTGACTGACACTGGGAGCAAGGACAGGCAGAGAAGAGACAGACTCCCTGAATTCCTGCGAGGGTGCAGCGGTCTCTGTGTATTCCTCCCCTGGTTCCTGTTTGATCCACGCAGTGTCATTATCATGCTTGTAAGTCTTGATGTGGTCCTCAAGAGCATCCTCTGATCCAAACTTCTCATCGCAGTTGGTACAGCAGTAGAGGATGTAGAAATTCTTGTCATCTGAAAAGGAAGGATGAGAGTTAGCTCACTTGACTTCCTCAAGTGCAAACAAATAACTTTTGTAAAACTAGTCTTGGAAAGACAAAGAAAAAAATTCAATGTATCTGATGCCCTATGTCTTCCTTGTGCTCCTGAGTACATAGCTGTAGAATTCTGGCACGGCCCAGATCTGTGATCTAAAAAGAATGCAGTCTAAGCTTTTGACAGATACTGGGGTGCCGAGTGGTAACGCACTTGCGCTCGGAAGCGAGCGGTTGCGAGTTCGACCCTGGGTCAGGGCGTTAGCAATTTTCTCCCCCCTTTTCAACCTAGGTGGTGGGTTCAAGTGCTAGTCTTCGGATAAGACGAAAAACCGAGGTCCCTTCGTGTACACTACATTGGGGTGTGCACGTTAAAGATCCCACGATTGACAAAAGGGTCTTTCCTGGCAAAATTGTATTGGCATAGATAAAAATGTCCACCAAAATACCCATGTGACTTGGAATAATAGGCTGTGAAAAGTAGGATATGCGCCGAAATGGCTGCGATCTGCTGGCCGATGTGAATGTGTGAACTGTATTGTGTACAAAAAAATTCCATCTCACACGGCATAAATAAATCTCTGCGCCTTGAATATATGCGCGATATAAATTGCATAAAATAAAAATAAAAATAAATCCCTGCGCTTAGAACTGTACCCACGGAATACGCGCGATATAAGCCTCATATTGATTGAGTGATTGACAAGTGAAATTTAATTGGACTCTGTCCAAGCTTTTCGAAGTATGATAGAACATCTGACCATATCAATCGGACATTTGCGGCAGTAAATCGGACAATGACCGATGTGCGACGCATAACGACATCCCTGTATCTATGTAGTTTGGGATTCAGGTTAGATGAGGAATACATTGCAATCATTTTTTAAACTGTTGAAAAGTGAAAATTTGATTTTAATGACAACTTCAAGAACAACTTAATTAACCCTCAGGCTGGTTGTCGCGACATATGTCGTGCTACTTTACGTATACTGTCACCTGGTTGTCACAACATATGTCGTGCTACTGGCTTAGTCTGTTTGGTCGGTTCCGATTGCCTCCCATGGATGCGAAAACCTATATGACCGTTTTTCGTTATGATAAATTTCTCTCTGTTAACTCACCAGTGGCTATGTAACGTGTGTTACAGAATTGCACCAGTGTAAGGGTTAAGAAGTTATTAAGCTTCCAAGCTGAAATGCAATCCCACAGTCAGATTGTTTGACAAAAATGTCACAGTGCCGCCTCAACTTTCAATGAAAGCCGAATATGTCGCGACTTGTTTATTGGAGAGAAAAACAAGTCGCGTAAGGCGAAATTACTACATTTAGTCAAGCTGTGGAACTCACAGAATGAAACTGAACGCACTGCATTTTTTCACTATGACCGTAGTCCGCCGCTTGTGCATAACGGAGTGAAACTGACGAGCCTGTTCAGCGGGGTAGTGGTTTCGCTGTGCTGCATAGCACACTTTTCTGTACCTCTCTTCGTTTTAACTTTGTGAGCGTGTTTTTAATCCAAACATATCATATCTATAATATGTTTTTGGAATCAGGAACCGACAAGGAATAAGATGAAATTGTTTTTAAATCGATTTCGGAAATTTAATTTTGATCATAATTTTTATATTTTTAATTTTCAGAGCTTGTTTTTAATCCAAATATAACATATCTATATGTTTTTGGAATCAGAAAATGACGAAGAATATGATGAAATTATTTTTGGATCGTTTAATAAAAAAATAATTTTAATTACAAGTTTCCGATTTTTAATGACCAAACTCACTCAGTTTTTAAGCCACCAAGCTGAAATGCAATACTAAACCCCGGCCTTCGTCAAAGATTGCTTTGCCAAAATTTCAATCAATTTGATTGAAAAATGAGGGTGTGACAGTGCCGCCTCAACTTTTACAAAAAGCCGGATATGACGTCATCAAAGGTATTTATCGAAAAACTGAAAAAAACGTCCGGGGATATCATACCCAGGAACTCTCATGTCAAATTTCATAAAGATCGGTCCAGTAGTAGTCTGAATCGCTCTACACACACACACGCACAGACACACAGACACAGACACACACACACACCACGACCCTCGTCTCGATTCCTCCTCTATGTTAAAACATTTAGTCAAAATTTGACTAAATGTAAAAAGGGGGAAAAAAAACTGGGGATATTAACTAAAAGAATTTGTATACATGTACATTTTAATGAAGATCTGTCAAGTAGTTGTCTCGCAATCATCGCTTTACACATACACTCGCACCATCAATGATCACCCTTTTTTTGCTTCCCAGTCTATTTGAAAGATGTAAAAAATGGACTAAACGTCAACAACAACAAAATACCAGCATGTGAAACACAAAAGATGAACCATTCAAAGAACACTGGTGAGTATAAATGCTGATGGCGGAGAGGAGAGTGGCATGTTGGAGTGTGATGGACAGACGAGGTGGGTTTTACTTTGTTGTTTTCTTAAAAGCACAGAAAGACAATAATAACGCATTTTTATTGAAACGTCATTGTGGCCCAGTTGTCAATATTCCGGATCATCAAGATGTGAAAAATAGAGTGCGCCCTGCTGAAAATATGATTTTTTGATGGTTCGTTTGTTACTCTTACCGATCACTTACATTAGCACCAGAGTGTTCGAAAGACTCCAGATGCAGATGAAACACACCAACCTAGCTACTTCCGAGCCATTTTGAGCGATGTCAGTCACTAACTATTTTTCGATCAAATGGTTACGTAAACTCATGACGTCAAAAGATGTTGGAATTTGTTTATGCAACAACGTTTATCAAGTGATTTTACAAACAACGAAACCACTTTAATTGGGAATATGTCTTCATTCGCTGAATAAAAATGGGTTCTTTCATACGTTAGATCGAAAAAGCCATATCTAGCATCATACAGAATTGTTCATAAATCTAAAAATATACTTAAGTCTTTTTCAAAAACTATAGTCTGTTTCATTGACTTTCAGCAAATTTCAACATTATTTATTGAGAAAACAGGACACTTTGAAAGAAATTTGGTGCACAAAAGTTTTTCTGATCACGAAACATTGTGTGAAACTTTCTCCACAACTTTCTTTCATCAAGTGTACGTATTTTTCTAGCAATAGGCGTGTCCCCTGTTTTGAGCAAACACTGTTTTCGTGGTGCGCTCGCTACCTCTGTTTGTTTTTTTAAATGAAGAATTATTTTGGTTATACCTACATGTGGTACTTAAGATGCGTGACCATAAGCAGCAAAACACCCCAACAATGTAAGCCAGGACCAGGAGTCTGTTAAATATTTGCCACTCTCGCAAAGTTTGGCCAGGGAAAAAGACTATTTAATATTTAACTCCAAAACAAAATTCTGATGGGAGGAAGTTGAAGGCGCGAAGGTCAGGTTGGCATGCTCCCTCAACCACGTCGTAATCACCGCCCCATGTTACTGTATCTTTTTTGTTGACCAAATAAGCTCAATGCCAATGGTGTAATCTGGTGCCACCTGAGCTCAGAAATGGTGCCACTGTAAGAGTGTTACAATGAAAACTAAGCAAACAAGTGGCGCAGTGGTATGAAGGAAATTCGTATGTAAACCGAACCCAGCTCTAGTAAAATTTGCCCTGCAGTGTGCTTGGCTCCAGGCAGGTTTCAGTCTTCAATCACAGATTTTTTTTAATATATTTTTGTTATCTCAAAATCAATCTTGACACAGGGCGGGGATGTAGCTCAGTCGGTAGCGCGCTGGATTTGTATCCAGTTGGCCGCTGTCAGCGTGAGTTCGTCCCCACGTTCGGCGAGAGATTTATTTCTCAGAGTCAACTTTGTGTGCAGACTCTCCTCGGTGTCCGAACACCCCCGTGTGTACACGCAAGCACAAGACCAAGTGCGCACGAAAAAGATCCTGTAGTCCATGTCAGAGTTCGGTGGGTTATAGAAACACGAAAATACCCAGCATGCTTCCTCCGAAAACGGCGTATGGCTGCCTAAATGGCGGGGTAAAAAACGGTCATACACGTAAAATTCCACTCGTGCAAAAAACACGAGTGTACGTGGGAGTTTCAGCCCACGAACGCAGAAGAAGAAGAATCTTGACACAGACCTTTGAAAATGAAATAAGTTTTTTACTAAAGCGTTACAACTTACATCCCCTTGGAGTTGGAAGGAAACGAGAGAAAAAACTTGTATGCAGGCCCTTACATATTGAAACATTTGAATTTTGTTAACACTCTTAAAACAATAAATAGACTTCTATCAAATTTGATGCTAATCTCTCAAGAAATATTGCCCAGAAGCAATTAAAAATCAAGCAATCATAATGCAAGCAAACCATTATCATAAGCTGAGTGGTACAAGCAGCAATTTAGGTATAAGTAAGGAGAAGAGGAGTAACATGTAAATTCGCTCTGTATGCTGGGTATAGTACATTAGCAAGACAAGTTGTCTTGTTCAGGTCGTGAGAAATATTAAGACACCCTGCCCGAGTAACAAAATTACCATGTCACATGTTACTGTTAGCAAAATAAGCTGACGAAAGCTTTTTAAAACCATTCCATGTCATGTTTTGACAAAAATGACTACCTTTCTAAAACGTTTGGGCAGTCATTCAAACTGAACTGATTAGTTCACATACACTTCACGTTCAACGATACAATTTTTTATTCATTGTTTTTTTCTTTCTTAAAGTCAGGGTCTACATATATATATTATATATATATATGTATATTATATCTGTTCTTTAGTTTCTAATGTAAATGTAACTGGATTGCTTTGTATTTTGTTTTCTGGCGCCTGTGTGTTTAACACCGGTGGGACTGAAAAATGTCATGAATGCTGAAGAATGTTAAGGGGGGGTCTGGGGCCCCCCAGAAGCTGAAGGATTTGTATAATCAACAACCAAAAAACCGTCACCACAGACATTACGCATCCGGATTTCCGGAAGAATCCCATCCATGGTTTAATCCCTTCACTGCCCACCCCGTATGTAATACGTGGTCATTTTCGGTTTGTTCTACGCCCATAACCGTATCTCATACGTGGGATTTGTGTCAACAACATTTCAGGACATTTCTGAAAACTAAATGGGAGGTAACCACTGTCCAAGTACTTGTAGGGGTTCTAAACACATTTCTTTCCCATAGACCGTTCGGATAATGCTGTTATACTGTGGCAGTGAAGGGGTTAAAGAGGGCAATCATGTATGTCTCATATCTAACAACCAGAACGATTCTTTCACACGCAGTATTTTGAGTGAAGACAAACTTTGACTTGAATTCGATCAAATTTCTTTTTCGTATATATTACAAATACAGTGGCATTCAACATGCATCAGTAAAAATTCACAATAAAAAAGGTCAATAAAATAAAAGGAGGCATTTAAATTTATTTGAATATCAAAGTCGAGGACATAGCAAACACTGAAGACTGGGAAACCTGCCCCAACTGTGAGTGTAAAAAAAAGTTTAAACAAAAACTTTTGGGCTATACTGTCAAATTTCACAACCATAGGAATACTGCATAAACCATGAATTTGTGTAATTCTCACAGACCTGTCAAAGTCATTCCAAAAATGGCTTGCAACTCTTAAGATCGAGTGTTAACAGATAGAATTGACAACTCTAGAGTGTTAATTGCCATACCTCGATCAAACTCACAGAGTTCTGGCTTTCATAATAAAATTAAAAAGTTGCGTACGGCGAAATTACAACATGTAGTCAATGAAACTGAACGCACTGCATTTTTTCACCAAGACAATACAGCTTCGTCGAACCCCGCGCAAAGGAAATCGCTGACAGTGACACTTTTCACATGGTAAATGTAGTAAAATTGACAAGCCAGTAGAGTGCAGTGGCATTTGCGCTTAGCAGAAAAGCTTTCTGAGCTTTTTTTTTTTTTATCCAAACACAACATGTCTAAATGTTTTTGGAATCAGGAAACAATCAGGCATGGGAATTGAAAATTGTAAAAAAGGCGGAAAATTTTTAACTGAAGACGCGAAGCGTCAAGTCGACGGCGCGAAGCGCCTAGCCTTACTAGGGGGGTCCGGGGGCATGCCCCCCCGGAAATTTTTTTCTCCAAAGAACCCAGATGGTGCAATCTGGTGTCATCTGAGCTCCAAGTTTGCCATTAAATTCTGTTTTTAGAATCAGAGTTTTTAGTACCAATTTTTGATTTTTTGAAGAAAAAAAATATATACATGTATTATATGGTTAAAATTTGTTAAAAAAATTGATCTGTTGAGACAAACAGGAAAATGTAACTTGTAACACAATCTGGTTTATTTTCAAACATAAAAGTTACAAAGGCTCACCAATAAGAATTGCCCACTTAAGTTACTTTCCCATGATCTCTTACAAGGAGTTTTAAAAAAAAGTATACAAAAAAGAAGAAGAAAATAAGGCTCAACACATAGATTTTTCTTCGATTTGTGGGTTAGCGGTTTGGGTACCAGCCCAGCTCCAACCCTTGCTTAAATTTGGTAAATATAGTTCGAAGATTACGAATACGATCAGCACAGTGACATTCGAATGGAGAAAAACTGAAACAGATGCGCAAAGTTCAGATCTAGAGCGGTGTTCTTTGCTTGACTTGAGCTAAAATCTGTTCTTCTTCTGCCGTATAAAATCGAAGGAAAATCAAACAATTCAGGAGCACTGTGCCTTACTTGAGCAGAAAAAAACCCACCTGGCAAACGTTGATTGTCCTTCAGAGAAGAGCACGTTTCAATGTGCTTCTTCCTGCGGAGATGCCAGTAACAGTTAGTATGTGTTGCAGACGATACACCACTGTGCTGAACCACGGACATCAATTTTTCTAAAACGGGTGCCGACGCGCTGTTTGTCTCTATTCACTTCCACAACAGCCGACACCCACTCCCATTTCCATTTGTTCGCGCATCCAGTGTCATCGAATCTTTGACCATGTTTTACAACACGCGCGATCGACATTTTCACTGGTACACTGCGTTCAATGCTGTCGCGTGCCCGCGAATCCTATAGCGTGCCCGCGAATCAACAGCGAGCTGTTTCACTCAAAGTTGAAGTAACTGAGGCGGGCGGTAGCAGTGCGTGAACAAAGTACGGACAGTTTTCGCGGGCTTTTGCGCGAAGGCAAAAGTAACCGGTGCTTTTTTTGTGTGCCTTCCCCCCTTTTATTTTTTCGGCGGACACTTTTGCTTTTCCGGCGGAACAAACAAAAATTTCGGCGGAAATCCGCCGTTCGGCGGACAATTCCCATGCCTGAACAATACAGAATAAGATGAACTCATTTTTGGATCAATAACTTAAATTCTAATTTTATTAGATTTTGAGATTTTTAATGACCAAACTCATTAATACATTTTTTAAGCTTCAAAGCTGAAATGCAATCCCATAGTCCGGGTTTCGTCGAAGATGGATTGATCAAAATTTCGTTCAATTGGATAAAAAAAAACAAGTCGCGTAAGGCGAAAATACAACATTTAGTCAAGTAGCTGTCGAACTCACAGAATGAAACTGAACGCAATGCCATTTTTCAGCAAGACCGTATACTCGTAGCATCGTCAGTCCACCGCTCATGGCAAAGGCAGTGAAATTGACAAGAAGAGCGGGGTAGTAGTTGCGCTAAGAAGGATAGCACGCTTTTCTGTACTTCTCTTTGTTTTAACTTTCTGAGCGTGTTTTTAATCCAAACATATCATATCTATATGTTTTTGGAATCAGGAACTGACAAGGAATAAGATGAAAGTGTTTTTAAATTGATTTCGACAATTTAATTTTGATAATAATTTTTATATATTTAATTTTCAGAGCTTGTTTTTAATCCAAATATAACATATTTATATGTTTTTGGAATCAGAAAATGATGGAGAATAAGATGAACGTAAATTTGGATCGTTTTATAAATTTTTATTTTTTTTTACAATTTTCAGATTTTTAATGACCAAAGTCATTAATTAATTTTTAAGCCACCAAGCTGAAATGCAATACCGAAGTCCGGGCTTCGTCGAAGATTACTTGACCAAATTTTCAACCAATTTGGTTGAAAAATGAGGGCGTGACAGTGCCGCCTCAACTTTCACGAAAAGCCGGATATGACGTCATCAAAGACATTTATCAAAAAAATGAAAAAAACGTTCGGGGATTTCATACCCAGGAACTCTCATGTCAAATTTCATAAAGATCGGTCCAGTAGTTTAGTCTGAATCGCTCTACACACACACACACACACACAGACACACAGACACACAGACACACGCACATACACCACGACCCTCGTTTCGATTCCCCCTCGATGTTAAAATATTTAGTCAAAACTTGACTAAATATAAAAACAACAAAACATCAAGGTCTTATTTCTTACTTTAATGTTCACAAGTTACCTAAAAACAGTAAATCATACAGGTCTTATTTTTACTTCAATGTTCTAAAGTTACCTAAAAACAGCAAAGAATCCAGGTCTTATTCATACTTTATTGTTCTTAGGTTTCCCAAAAAACAGCTAAACGTCAAGGTCTTAGTCTTACTTTAATGCTCACACACTACTGCCAGAACGCCCCTGCAAATTCACATCTTTGAACAGAACTACAAAGGTGTAACTATAGGGTAGACTGAATATAATATACCCATGCTTAACTATTTTCCTCCAGTGGCATGGAAAGTAACACTGTCAATTTAAGACTTAACACAAATTGCAGCAATTTAGTAACTACAAGTTTTTTTAACAATCATAAATGCTCAAACCTTGCAGAAAGCCAATAAAAATAGAAACAAGTCCCTATATTCTCAGCATTCTCCCCATTACCAAAATTTCAATCAATTTGATTGAAAAATGAGGGTGTGACAGTGCCGCCTCAACTTTTACAAAAAGCCGGATATGACGTCATCAAAGGTATTTATCGAAAAACTTAAAAAAACGTCCGGGGATATCATACCCAGGAACTCTCATGTCAAATTTCATAAAGATCGGTCCAGTAGTTTAGTCTGAATCGCTCTACACACACACACACACGCACATACACCACGACCCTCGTCTCGATTCCCCCCTCTACGTTAAAACATTTAGTCAAAACTTGACTAAATGTAATGAGGGTGTGAGTGTGACAGTCCTGCCTCAACTTTTACAAAAAGTCAGATATGATGTCATCAAACTCAAAGACATTTGAGACAGTGACAAAAGGTCAGGTGTCATGTCTACTGTCCCGAATGACACACGATTGCTGACATTTCACCATTGCCAAAAGAATAAACATATAAGAAATAGGTAGAACATGAATGTGAAAACTGACTTTGATTGTTGATCAGTATGTTCTATACCACTAACAAATAATCTACTTACGCATAGCTGTTTGGCAAATGTATGTTGCACGGGACACACTGACATGAAAGTGGAAGATGTTTTCCCTCTAGAGAAACTACATATCAAGTTACAATTTTTGTGCTCTTCCATTCCAGTTGGCAATCAATTGTTAACGCATGTTATTAGAAAAAATAGAACGAAAACAGATTAGATAGAATGAAAAATGTACTGGTGATGTCATTTGGGACATACTGACATGAAAACGTCACCTTTTGTCATTGTCTCATTTACAAAACAATTAGTCGCGTAAGGCAAAATTACTACATTTAGTCAAGCTGTAGAACTCACAGAATGAAACTGAACGCACTGCATTTTTTCACTATGACCGTAGTCCGCCGCTTATGCAAAACGGAGTGAAACTGACGAGTCTGTTCAGCGCGGTAGTGGTTTCGCTGTGCTGCATAGCACGCTTTTCTGTACCTCTCTTCGTTTTAACTTTGTGAGCGTGTTTTTAATCCAAACATATCATATCTATATGTTTTTGGAATCAGGAACCAACAAGGAATAAGATGAAATTGTTTTTAAATCGATTTCGGAAATTTAATTTTGATCATAATTTTTAATTTTCAGAGCTTGTTTTCCAAATATAACATATTTATATGTTTTTGGAATCAGGAAATAATGTAGAATAAGATGAACGTAAATTTGGATCGTTTTATATATAAAAAAAAATTATTACAATTTTCAGATTTTTAATGACCAAAGTCATTAATTAATTTTTAAGCCACGAAGCTGAAATGCAATACCGAAGTCCGGCCTTCGTCGAAGATTGCTTTACAAAAATGTCAATCAATTTGATTGAAAAATGAGGGTGTGACAGTGCCGCCTCAACTTTTACAAAAAGCCGGATATGACGTCATCAAAAGTATTTATCGAAAAAAAGAAAACAACATCCGGGGATATCATTCTCAGGAACTCTCATGTCAAATTTCATAAAGATCAGTCCAGTAGTTTGGTCTGAATTGGTCTACACACACACACGCACAGACAGACAGACACACACACATACACCACGACCCTCGTCTCGATTCCCCCTCTATGTTAAAACATTTAGTCAAAACTTGAGTAAATGTAAAAAATGAGAGAAAACAAATGTGGATATCATTCTCAGGAACTCCCATGTAAAGTTTCATGAAGATCGATTCAGTAGTTTTCTCTGAATCGCTCTATACACACACAGACAGACACAAACACCATGACCCCTGTCTCGATTCGGACCTCTATGTTAAAACATTTACTATTTAGTCAAAACTTGACGAAATGTAAAAAGTATCTCACTCTCAGAAAGTTGTATTGAATAAGATAATTACTTAGAATTGAAATGAAAATGGCTCTTCTTCATTGCTCCTTCAACAGCTTGAAAAATGTTTATGCAATCAAGTTTTATGAAAACAATTTCTGTGGGGATGTTTGTTCTTGGAACTTTATTTCCTTATTCAGGCCGGGTTCCCAAAAGACGTTCTACCGGGACCACCAACTTCAAAAGTATGTATAATGTGGAACTAAATAGGGTCTGAAGCACAGGAACTTTTATCAAAGCGCCGTTCGATCATTATTTACTCCTTCATCCTTACAAGTGCATCGCCCAGCTATAGTCGAGGGTCAACCCGACGGGGTTGGGTTAGAGATGATGTTTTTCAGAAAGCTTATTCAATTTACAGCCGATGTTCGGCAGACGAAAAACGGCTCCGTTGTACCGCTTTTGAGTGAGGAGCGTCTTTGTAACCTAGTTTTGGCGCAGGGGGTATGTTACAAATAAACGTCGTATACTTCGCTTCGGTAAACAAACATTTGTAAATTATACATTAAACAAAAGCTAAGGCTTTGTTCTATCAGGCAATATACAAACAACATTCTTCCTATTGATACTTTTAGACATTAACCTGCCAGTACAACATCGTGTTGAGAAAATCAAAATATCTTACTTTCTTTCTTTATTTGGTGTTAAACGTCGTTTTCAACCACGAAGGTTATATCGCGACGAGGGAAAGGGGGGGAGATGGGATAGGGGAAAGGGGGGAGATGGGATAGAGCCACTTGTTAAGTGTTTCTTGTTCACAAAAGCACCAATCAAAAAATCGCTCCAGGGGCCTGCAACGCAGTACAACCCATGACCCCACTGGGAGAATGCAAGCCTCCAGCACAAAGGACCAAACACTTCTTACACACTGCTTGACCAAAATCCCCACAAACATTGACCACACTCTATACAAGAACCACTAAACAAGGGTAAAAGGAGAAACACAATCCGTTAGTCGCCTCTTACGACATGCAGGGTGCAGAGAAATAAGGATGTGGAAAAGAAGACTTTTGGTAAGTGAAATAAAGGTGATGGATCCAGTCAGATAGAAATAAGACAACAAGAAAAGAATTGGAAATCTGCAGGGAATAGTAGGGAGAGTTTTCTTGGAAGGAAATATAGGTGAAAGGACTGGTAAGGCAGAAATAAGACAAAAGAAGAGAAGTAAAGGGGTGGGGTAGCTCTGTGGAAACACTCCCGCCGCGTGAAGGCGACCCCATGGGAGCAATCAAAATATGTCATTCTTCCAAACGATAAGTGAAGATAATTCAGTCCCAGGTTAATATTGCAATCATAAATACACACACAAGTCGATTTTTCTTATAGATGGACTGACTTGGCATTCATATTGGTAACTTCCATTTGGCAGACACCAGCCATATGAAACAAAATTGAGTCAATGTGCATCAGCTGCAAAAAAGAGAAAAAGATCGACTGGGGAAAAAGCTGACATAAACACAGCCCTGGAAGAAGATAATTTTGTCCTGCCAGATGTCAATTAGATGCAGCATACAAAAGATGAAACTGTTATAAAGAAATACGTGTTTGATTAAACGAATATATTGTCGTTTTCTAATTGTTCACTTCCGGTTTTGCCTCATAATGTCGAATTTTTTGTATTTCATAAAACTTGTATCTATATATATATATATACGACTTGTGTGTGTGTGTGTCCGCGATGCACGCCCAAGGTTCTCGATGGATCTGTTTCAAATTTGGTGGCCATATTCAGCTACACCCGGACACAACCTGCTCGATGAGATATTTCAACACGTGCTCTCAGCACGCAGCGCTGAACCGATTTTGGCTTTTCTCTGGATCCATTCCCAGTAACTCTTCCTCATCTTTTCCAGTGTTTTCAGCGTTTATCTCCCTTCCTTCGTGTGGCGTCAATCCATATTCCCGTTACTACGTTACTATTTTTAGAATGTAACTGCACTGTCCAGAACACTTTCCTTGCGCCCGTAAGTTGTCCTTACTGTAAAAGTGAAAAGGTGAAATCAATTTATAGCCACGCGAAAAATACACTGTCATCTATCTCTATATATATATATTTATAGATATAGATATACATATATATACGGCTTCTCTCCGTGTGTGTGTGTGTGTGTGTGTGTGTGTGTGTGTGTGTGTGTGTGTGTGTGTGTGTGTGTGTGTGTGTGGGCAACACCTGTGGATTGTAGAGTTCTGTTTGTGATGTGGTCTGGCGGCTTTGGTGTGTCTGTATGTTCAGGCCTTCCTTTGAGAAGCCATAACAGTTATTCTCAATCCCGTTTGAGTGGACTTCGCCTTCAAAGGTGATTGTGGTGTTTCGGCACTCGGTTACATTTGGCGTCGTCGACAGCGATGGGACTCGACATGAAATGTTCAGGCCACTGAATCATTTTCGTACTGTTCCCATTCCAACTGGGAGGGACCTAAGCTTGGCGGGTCCATGGTTCGGAACTTTGGGGACAAAGTTCATTCAAAGGGGGTCGAGTGTGACAGGGAGACTACCGTCGCCCTTCACAGCAGACTCTGCAGAGTTGTTTGCCTTAGAAGTTGTGGGCTTTCCTTGCATGTACCCGTAAGTTGTCCTCACTGTAAAAGTGCAAAGGTCGAATCTATTTATCGAAAAATCCACTCACCACTGTCATCTATCTCTAATATATACATATACGACTTGTGTCTGTCTGTCTGTCTGTCTGTCTGTCTGTCTGTGTGTGTGTGTGTGTGTGTGTCCGCGATGCACGGCCAAAGTTCTCGGTGGATCTTTTTCAAATATGGAGTCCGTATTCAGCTACACCCCGGACACAACCTCATCGATGAGATATTTCAACACGTGCTCTCAGCGCGCAGCATACATAATCACAAACATTATTCCAAGTCCAACTTGTCTGCTGTTCCAACTTGAAAGTCTGACTCTGAGACATACTCGGGGACATAATTTGCAAATATTGAGTGGAAAACTAACTTTATCACTCTTGTGAACAAGACAACGACCTTGTTTCAATCCTTTTTGGCGTATTGTGCAAATCCACTCAAAATGAGTGGTCTGTGTCTTCTTCTGTTAGCCTTGTTGTGTCATGTGATCAAGGAAAGGACCAATCCAAAAGATCTCACTAGATCTGCACACCCAATAATGGATCTCTCGTCAGAGGAAAGATCTTGCATAGATACCAGTCATGCAATAACTGCAAGTGAATGCATAAACACAGCTTTGAGTCAGAACCTTAGAATGACTAGACTACTCAAATCAAGACCCACCTTTCTTTGAAGCACCCGCCTTCGCCATCTTGGAAGGACCGATGCTGAACTGTGCTCGATCTATCCTACAGCGACGATCTGCATTCTCACACGAACGCAAGGAGAATATAATCCCGTACTAAATTACATGTACGTCGTAAAATTAGTTAGTTCTAATCGTTAAAACGCCGCAATCGTCGTCACAAAACGATTTCCTGGCTACTTGTCTTTGCACGCAGGTAGGCGACATGTTGAAATGTGACGTAAAACCACTGCACTCATTCGATTGGTCGAAATGTCTAAACTCCCTCATCCATATTCAATAGTTCGTCGTCGTTGTTGTTCGCAGGCATCAAGAGCGAGCGTGATTGGTTGGAACTCAGAAAGGCAGCTGGGATTGGCGAATGTGCTCGTTGGTTACTTGGATTGGTTGTCATTCTGCAGGCAGCGAGTGTGCGACCCAATGACCCAGTTGTTGGCGCTAACTATTATTATCAGTACGCATAGTACGCATTTTCACTAGTATTAGACAAAAACTAAAGTTTTAAAGATGCGACTGTAGATAAAGTAGATAATGCAAATGACATACATAAAAAAAATTAATTACATACATATAGCAAAACAAGCTATGTCAACAATTATACACGAGTATGCGTCGCCGTATTACTAGTATAGGCATTACAGAACAGGAGTACAAAAAGTAATAAAGGCAGCAACAACTTTTAAAAATACTGACGGAGTAAGATAGTGATCTCTGTCACTGACCAGAAGCCTGGATTAGACTGAGAAAAAGTATCTTACAAGAGAGAACTTGAACATAAGTGACTCTTTGTAATCAGTAATTAAACAAACAAATTAACACGTACTTTATATAACTGATAAGGAAGAACACTCTAGAGTTACTGAGATGAGACCCCGTCTTCTTTGCCAAACCAGCTTCAAGTTGGAAGTCAGTCAAGAAAATACATACATGTATATATACAAATAAAAATACAATAAAAACAGTAATACAGATAAGAAAATGATACAAAATAAAATAAAAATTTAAATAAAAAAAATGATACGTATGAAACATGAACTTTTGTGAAATGATCATCTGTGTCATTCCAATTTAAACAAACAAGACAAAAATGAGTTATTGCTTAAAAAATCCAGTTAAAACAGGACAATAAAAGGCGTGCCTCAATTACTATATCTGTATAAAGATTCTAGCTGTTCAGTCTCTCTCACCCGGCATCCCCCCCCCTCTCTCTCTCTCTCTCTCTCTCTCTCTCTCTCTCTCTCTCTCTCTCTCTCTCTCTCTCTCTCTCTTTTAAAAAAAATGTCTGTGTACCTATTTCTTATGCCCCAATAACCTCGTAAAAATTTAAGATTTTTGTTTATCTTATCGATCATGTTATCTGCCTCTTCTTTCAATCATCATTTTCAATGCTTATTGTATGTTATATAGCCTATTCATTGAGGTAGTATACCACCGTCAGACCGTGAAACGATTCCAAAACAGGGTGTGCAACATCTCGTTACTGAAACCAGAGATGCTCAAAAGATCTCTGCTGAAACTGATCTGATCTTGATCACTTGAGGGTACACCTTTTGGCGGAGACCCTCCCAGCGATCATCAGTCACGTGACTTGTATGCAAATGTATGATTGCCATTCAGGGTAAACTTCACACATAAATTATTATTTAAGCATGATCTTTGAGCTTTGTTTCCGAAAAAAAACGTAGTTTACTTGTTGTTGTTTGAACGTAAAAAGTGTTATACCCTAAAACTGTTATAAACATGTTAGCTCCCCTTGAAACGGCGCACGCACAGAGACACTTCCGGCGAAACTGAAAGGAGGTCATTGGTGAAGCAGGCTGGTAATTATGCTCACCAAATACTTCAGTATTCTGGTTTTGTTCTGGCTGATCGAATCGAAATTAGTTTGTTAAGAGGTTAATGCAAGGTTTTAACCCAAGAAACATGCAGATTGTGCCTTTATAGCCTCTAGTTTCACTTTCGCTTTGTCGACATGATCGCGAGCCCGATGAAGATGGAAGTCGGTATACTGTAAGCTTGCCCACGTAGAGACGATCGGTAAAATAATAGCTGTGTATCTGATTATTTATTTGTTCTTCTGCTAGCTGTTAAGGCTCAGGACTCACAAGAAACAATAATTCTTAGCAGGATTTTCGAATATTCGTTTGGCAAAGATAGTACGGCTCGGTCAAAGCGGGCTGGAATGTTGTGCATTACTCAAATCGAGGTCGTAATGGCGTGGGGTTTGTCGATTCCGATGTTTGCGAGGGAAATCGTTTTTGTGTGAATTTCGTCTCACTTGACTCCTTTTTAGGAAGATGTTAGTAATTCGGTAATGTTAAGAATGGCTAATTGCAAAATCGTATATGAAATACACTTCCGAGTGATTATTTTGTTGTGATATTATGTGACCACAAGCCAAAAGGAAAGTGAAACTTGGATCAATGGCGACCGACCGTTGTTCTCAATTTCATGCTATGTACGTATTCGTGAAATAGCGAGCAACTCGTTGTATGACTTCGGGCGATCATTGCCGCTTTAGCGTCATATACAGAAACATTTGAGTTTTCCTGAGTGAAAATAATTGGAACATTGATCGTTTGAGAAGCATGCTGCTGATGTGTGCTGTCCAAAACAAGTGCTCAGAAGATAATGTCAAACACAGGTGGAAATAAGGCACTTGGTATAACATTCAATGATTCATGCAACTTTTTGGAATTCATGACGGCCAATCATGAAGAAAGGGAAATTGAGCTTTATTAGCTGCCATTGAATACACTTTCTGAAGTTATTGCTTTATATACTGAACGGCAAAAGTTAGGGACCGCCCTTGACAAAACCAGGCCGTCCTGACCTGGGCCTCTCCAGAACGCTGTTGGTGGCCTGGAACTTCTGATGCAGCCTGACCACGACAGAATGGGACACTCCAAGTCGTCTGCCCACTTCTCGCTTGCTTACACTGTCTTGCAGCCATGCGATGACCCGGGCTTTGTTGAAGGTGGTTACCTTTCGTCTGGGAGGCATAGTGAGAAGATGGTGGCTATCTGAAAATCGCGGGGCTATAAAGCCTAACTGGTGACAACAGTTCACTCTCAACACATCCCCCTTGTACGTGCACAACGAATTTTTCATCTTTCCTGCCAAGGCTTGCCCATGCGCCAGCGTAAAAATGGTCCACTTTTTGCAGTTTGGCAGTTTCTGTCTCGTGCCCTAGCCAGGCCTCCGTGGATCTCGAGCAAGTTTCCTGCTATCACAGCATTGCTCACCCACTGGTGTGTACTGCCTGACAGTCATTTGGTTTTATAAACTTAGGAACAAGGAGTTTGGCACAGATGAAGTCAGCTGGTTTTTTCAAGGGCGGTCCCTAACTTTTGCCGTTCAGTATATCAGTGATCACATGGATAGGTGAAATGTTGGCCAACTTTTACTTTGTAATTGTAAATGTAAGTTATTTGATTGCCCTGTAACAGATTTTGCAATGATATTGGTGTTTTGGGTTGGGTTTTTTTAAGTACCCCAACATGCTGAACTGTTAGCTAATGCTATAAAGACTGTTTAAAGACCCCTTGATTTTAGACTTACTCTCTTTGTCTTCATTTGTTAGGAGGCCACAATCGTCGTAACGATTATTCTGCCTCTCTTTTTGTTTTAATGTCTTGCTTTCTCCAATGTCTGTTCATAATAAAGTCTGTAAATATAATCATGCATCCATAGTAAGACTCCCTCTGTTGTACGACCTACATGTCTCAGATTTTTTAGGTTTTTACTTGTGAAAATGCAGTTTTTCGTGTTTTTTTAATTTTTTGTAATTTTACTGGATCTGTTTCTTGGATGAAGGTACAAGGGAGGTCACTTTATAACTAATTTCCTGTGTTGATTGCCACAATTGTTTAACTTTAATTAATAATTTTCTAAAATTATTTATTGAATACCTTAAAGGCACAGTAAGCCTCCCGTAAACCATCACAGATACTGTCAGGCTTTTACACACAGTACAAACACCCTTCCATTTGAACGCTCACCAAACGGGAACATCCTAGGTGCCCTACGTAAGGAGCGAGCAATTTTTAAAGAATTAATTTTGCTGATTGTCTCGGACACTTTTTGGACCCATCCTGAACTCAGGTCAAAAATGAGTTACTTTCCTTTGGGTCTCATTCTAAACTGGCGATAGCCGTGGACCGAAGAATGTTTTTGGACCATGGTGCGTTTTTGCGCTAGACCTAACTTTTAAAATCTAAATAATAAATTGACAGCTTGTTACAGAAGCATTCTTTAATCATATAAAAGAATTCTTTTTTCATCAAGACAAGATCAGTACAATTCGAAGTTGTGAAAGTTTAAAAAAAAGAAAAGCCCGGAAGCAGGGTCACGCAAGGGTTGTAGCAGACGACGGTTTATGCATATCGCTAGTTCCTCTCAACAGTCAAAAGCTATCGCTAGAGTTCTTGTGAACCACAGCCGTTTGTTTCGTGCATAAAAACGTGCTAATGCAGATAAGCTCACATCGAGTCGCATTTAAATTACTAACTGACGACTACATTGTGGAAAAGGGAAACTGGATCACACGGGTTCACGATGGCTCAGGGGTAAGATAAACCACGCAAAAATAAATTCTTTGAAAATTGTTCGCTCTTTACGGAGGGCACCTAGGATGTTCTCAAGCGGTGAGTGTTTAAATGAAAGGGTGTTTGTACTGTGTGTAAAAGCCTGACCGTATCTGTGATGGTTTACGGGAGGCTTACTGTGCCTTTAACATTTGTTTTATATTTATATGTACCGTAATATATAGAGAATACTACATACATGGCTTCCTATGTGATACCAGTTTTACCTAGTTGTGTTTTTAAATATTGAACTGCGAGCGAAAGCGAGCTTTTCAATATTTGAAAACACAACGAGTGTAAAACTGGTATCAAACAGAAAGCCATGCTGTATTCTGTTTATCCTACTGTACGTGTCTATTGCTCCAAACATCCCTCAGTCGAAGCGCCCAAATTGAAGACGCTTAAAATGGAAGCTGGATCTATTTTACTGCCATAAGGAAGATCCTAAATAAAACTGAAATCAAAGCGCAGAAAAAAAAGTACTCATTTGGGAAAACAATGAAAAATGAAAGAAAAGAAAAATTGAGCATAGAAAACCAAATAGTCAAAATAAAAACAAGAGAAAATGTACTGCAGAAGAGGAACAAAACATTTTGTCCTTCATCTTAAGGGGATACTAGTGCATTTAAATTCCGGATCAAATCACTTCAAATGTTGTGCATATGTTCCTTCAAGCAATATGCAGACATCCCTGGAAAGAAAAGGGGAGGTTACCTCATTAACTGTTTTTCAATCATTTTTATCTTGGAGTGGTCGGATAAACACTTCGATTTTAAATGTGATCGGTTTTTTTATTTGCATATGATATTAATAGATAATATATTTTATTGTGTAGACAAATGGATATAAAGTATCAATATATCATAATATGTTGCTAAGAAAATGTATATGGAATGCAGACCTGTTTACCCTTACTATTTTGGAGTAATTTATTACTATTTTTTAGGCTTTTGGGGGGGAAAATACTCCATTTGAGTCCAGACTACAATTTTCAAATGTGCTTCAAATTAGGTTTGTGTTGCTAATGTTGGCGTTTGTAACCACTGGGTTACTATTTTGGTCATCAGATTACTATTTTTTGACTTGACCATTACTCTTGTCAAGTGTTTGGGGAAACAGGTCTGGGAATGTTATCTAGGATTGTCGATATTGTAAATTTAGTGGCAAAAGTGTTCTTTCACAATAACCCCAGGTGTAATCATTACCAAATTTGAGCACATGTAAGTTCATTTTATACGATACCAGGACCACAAAAGAAAATAGGATGTTACCATAAAGATTTCTCAAAATGTATCGCCGCCCCAACCCAACCCCCCTCATCCTGACTGCCAAACATGAACAAAACATTTAGATTCTCACTTCATTTGTTTATTTGAACTGAATTGTGTGCACATGTTGTTCTCAGGAATGCACACAATTTGTGACAGAAAGTATGGGAGCCACTTTATCGGTTTTACTTTTACATGCATTCTGTGTTCACATTGTGAGCAGAAGCTCCTGGAAGAGCTAACCAAAATACCCACAATACATGTACTGACATTTTTAATATATTACTCAAAATTATATACATGACGTTTAAATAGGCAACAGTGCACTTAACAAGAGATTTACTGATCACTAAGCACGTGAAGTACAGTATATTGTTTTGTAGAAATCATTTGTTCCCCACACGTTCAGGGCAGAGTAATTTCTTGTCTGCACGGACAAAATCTAAGGAACGGAAATTCAGCTTTTGATATCAAAGATACAACAGATAGAGTGATTCGCATAATATATTACTGAACAAAATCAATATACAGGACGTTCAAATAGGCTTTAGTACACTTAACAAGAGATTTCCTCAATACTAAGTATACAAACGATATTGTTTTAAAGAAATGTTTTGTTC
Source organism: Littorina saxatilis (assembly GCF_037325665.1). NCBI lineage: Eukaryota > Metazoa > Mollusca > Gastropoda > Littorinimorpha > Littorinidae > Littorina > Littorina saxatilis. The sequence continues at coordinate 56,496,825 of NC_090246.1, read as the reverse complement.
CCTATTTTCAGGGCAAATAACTGGGTATATTTCTTGTCTCTTCGAGAGAAAAAAAGGTAAGGGAGGTAACTCCTTGAATAAATGAAGCAAATTATGTCAGAAAGCAGGGTAAGTAACTAGTATGATCTTAAAGGGGCAGTGCAGGGATCACATCAAAGCAGACACAACAATTTGCTTTTTGTATAAAAAGTCAAAAGTTTTACACAACTTTCTCACAGATGCGTTCACATACGTTTAGTGTTGCCAGCCAAATAAAACTCTATGTGGTTCGGATCTCCACCAAAATGTAATTAACTATTCACCTGAACACATTCTGGGGCTCAAGGCTGTGTGCGGAATGCCAAAATGAACCCACATACCATCTTTTACCATTTTCTGACATAATCACACACAATGTCTTGACGTAATGTACCCAAAATAGAAAGAATTCTCCCTCTCGCCGAGACTAATAAGCTTCCATGTAGGCTTTTGACATAATTAGTTCACATGCCGGACCTGATGTGAGCCTGGTCGAGGGTGACTCGTTCCTGCCAGGTGAGAGACCAAAATTAATTTGTAAAAAGATTGCAGTTTTTGACTCCTTGCGTGAAAGTCAATGAAACTTGGTATTTTTTTGAACGGATAGCTGTCTGAAGCATGACTGAAAGCCCTAGGGGCTCTGTGCACCTTGACGTGACAAGGTCAATAACTTTAAATCTTAAAAAAACCATCTGTAACATGCAACAAGGTTTGCACGATTGCCGTTCTGGCCAGTTACTGCTGTTCTAGTGAGTTAATTCTCTTGAACAGCTCCTCAGAATTTCCTATTCATATTTTTATTTATAACAGCTCGTGAAAAAGCCAAAAGGGCTCATGTATCACCACGTGTGGACTGCGTCCTATGGTGAATACAGAATAGTAACTTTTGTGTACCTGTGTCCCCCCCGCGGGTTAGGGGTAAGAATTTAGCCGATGCTCCCCAGCATGTCGTAAGAGGCGACTAACAGATTCTGTTTCTCCTTTTACCCTTGTTAAGTGTTTCTTGTATAGAATATAGTCAATTTTTGTGAAGATTTTAGTCAAGCAGTATGTAAGAAATGTTAAGTCCTTTGTACTGGAAACTTGCATTCTCCCAGTAAGGTAATATATTGTACTACGTTGCAAGCCCCTGGAGCAAATTTTTGATTAGTGCTTTTGTGAACAAGAAACAATTGACAAGTGACTCTATCCCATCTCCCCCCCTTTCCCCGTCGCGATATAACCTTCGTGGTTGAAAACAACGTTAAACACCAAAGAAAGAAAGAAAGTGTACCTGTGTGTACACACTTACTGATGCACAAGCATTTCACATTTAAACAATAATTACATAAGGCCTGCTAATTTCATATCATGGCAGAGTTTTTTTGTGGTACTGGTAGGCCTGATACATGACTTTGAATAGCTACCACCAGGAAGCATAGACATGTATACATAACTGTGTACAGACTCCAAATTGTGTTTCTTCATTTTTTCACATGCCATCTTTAATTTGCATGTCTTGTGATAAGCCTGATACATGATATGGACTGGCTACCAGTAGCAAGTTCAAACATAATATATATGCCTACACACTCAAAGAAAAACGTTTGCATGTAATTTGTTCAATCATAATTCTGCTTGCAGAGTAGTGTCGTGGTAAGCCTGATACATGGCATGGAATGGCTACTGAACAACAGCACCAACACGCCCAGTTGCTGGCATCTTTCTCCTTGGGGACGGAACACTTTGCTGTCTCACACGATGGCGGAAGCCAGCAAGATGACTCTCAATCTGTGGACGAGGCACCACACACGACCGTAGTGGATATGTCCGGACATGCTGTCGTCAAGTTGGTACCGGACCCAGACACACCTACTGGCGGTCAGCCAGCTAACGCTTCTCCTTTCAACCTGCGCAAGAAACGCAAGGTATTTTGTGACTGATTCATTTTGATTGAAAGTTTTTTTGAAAATTCTTTTTTAGGGGTAGGAGAGTGCATGTTTTTGTATGTGCTGTGTCATTTACAGCATACATTGGTCATGAACCTATTTTTGTAGCAATTGCCTCTGGGTTCATCCTTTTGTGATGCAAAAAGATTCATGCTTGTTTGTCAACATAGGGCACTTTTTTGAGAACCATGTTTTCTATTGACATATTGTGCAGTTACTGACTTGCTGATATGGACTAGTTATGAGTGTTTAAAAATGTATTGTGGGATGTTATTGTGTTGAACAGGTCTTCACTTGTATAATTTTTTGGTCTTCAATGTGAATTCAGTTTGTGCTCATTCACAATTCTGACTAGAACTTTACAATTAGTAGAATAATACTCCATTCTTCCTCAAAACAATATGTGAATGATTAGGGGGACAGTCTGAGAGTCAGATTGTTGTTGCTGCTGCTTGACTAACTTGACTTAACAAGGATGCCTGGGCTTGCAGATTGACCGGGAGGATTCACGAAATGATGACTACAAACTCATCCCCTCAAAGGACCGTGGCAGTGCCAAAACATTTGACATGCGCCGCCCGGTCCGTCCCATCGATCGTCAGAAGATGCGACCATGGCTTAAGAATCTTCTCGACACAGGTTCAGTGTTTGGGCTGAACTGGTTGCAACGTGAAGATGGGATCTTCCAGATCTCATGGCGGCATGCTTCTCGTCTGGGCTGGAACCTCGAGACTGACGGCGATGTCTTTGAAAGATGGGCCAGGCACACAGGTAAAGTAGTTGCTGTGCAAGGATCATTCATAGTTTTGTATTATTGCTGTTACATGAAGAGATACATGCCATTCCATGCCTGCTAGTGTGTTATCGTGTTACACTCGTCCTGTCAATAACGACCAACCAGGTGACCAACAAAAAGTGGATCTTATAGACAGGTGGTCGCTATGAAAAGGTAAATTATGTTGAAAAAAATACCTCCATGCGGATCCTTTGTGGTGGTCGTTGTGGGAAGGAGGTCTTTATCAAGAGGTAGTCATTAGGGCAGATTCAACTGTATTACATCAGTTGGCCTCCTTTGCACCTGTTACTGTGAATGTTAGCTGATTGAGCGAAAAGCTTCCTGTCATAGTATACAGTTCTATTTCCTGTAGTCTCTTTTATCCAGACTAGCTAGGTCCAGGAAGACTGTTGACTCTTTTTTATAAACATCAATAACACATGGAAACACATGGAAACCTGTCAATGTTGTAATTTAATCCGCTGAACGCTAAAGAAGAAGAAGTGATTTGATCCGTCACCGAACTTGTTTCTGTTTTCATGCGATTGCAACAAGGCCGAAATGACTTTGCTCTGTTCACATGCTCCTTTCAGTTAGTCTCTAACTCTAAGACTAGAGGCTGATGTGTCGATAGGAAAATTTATCTATATTACTGTGCGCATAATTGAGCATCGTTAAACATATTGAATTTCATTCTGGTTATTCCAGGTATATTCAAGGATGGTGATGAACCTGAACCTAAACGGTGGAAAGCCAACTTCCGCTGTGCTCTACACAGCTTGCCTGATGTCAAAGAATTGACATCGCCCACTGACAGAAAAGGTCGCAACGCCAGCAGGACATATCGCTTCTTGCGACCAAGTGAAGTTCAACCCCCAGTGAAACGCAAACAGCGATACAACATTCAGCTTCGTGAGTATTGCTTACAGAATCTTTCTCCTGTGTTGTTTTCATCCCGCCCGGCTCACAGCAAAGCAATGTGCCTTTGCTGTTCCATTAAATATCCTTCACCACCACCACCCCATTTTGAGTTCGGAGATTTTTGTTGTGTTCAAGGACAGAAATTACATTATTATATCCCGTTTTGTCAGAAACTAAGCAGTATAGGATAATTTATAATCATTTTTAGAGTTGGCAAGCAGTGGTAAGTAGAATTACATGTCTTCGATTGTATGATAATAAGGGAGAGACCGTCCGCTGGAGTTTATTTTTTTCTGAGTGGTAAAACATGTAGTTTGTTGTTGTAAATTTGTTGCCTAGCGTTGCACTATAGGACCCCATGGTTTAAAAATAGGGTGATGTGAAACTATCCAATGAAATTCCCCGAATTCCCCCAAGTGTCTATCAGAATAGCAATTGATATATCAGCATGTCCTGGTTTTTACATTTAGTCAAGTTTTGACTAAATGTTTTAACATAGAGGGGGAATCGAGACGAGGGTCGTGGTGTATGTGTGTGTGTGTGTCTGTCTGTCTGTGTGTGTGTGTGTGTAGAGCGATTCAGACTAAACTACTGGACCGATCTTTATGAAGCTTGAGTTCCTGGGAATGATATCCCCGGGCGTTTTTTTCATTTTTTCAATAAATATCTTTAATGACGTCATATCTGGCTTTTTGTAAAAGTTGAGGCGGCACTGTCACACTCTCATTAAATTACATATTCTTACTCCAATTCTCATAAATGCATTGATTTCAATCTCACATGCTAGATGTCGAAAAACTACTCAAATTACCTGCCCTTGCAAGGGTGGTAACCAAGCTAAAAACAGACGCCATAGCCGTTGCTATGCCCTGTCCCACCTGGTTACCCATAACCCACCGCGCACCACGTGAGCGCCGGCATCCGGAATAATCATTCTCGATTTTCGACGACACACGTCAGACGTGCGGAATTCGTCTGCTCACTTGGCTTTCCCTAGCCCTTGTCTTTGTGACTTTATGGGCTTGGGGGGGCCTTTACCTGTTCGCCATTCTTTTGGTGAGACCTGCCCTTTTTATTGAATTGAATTGTTGTTTGGTAGCTGCTTGTTTACAGCCGCTTCAGAAATTTACTTTTCTGGTGGACTTCGATTTTGGCCTTTTACAAGATGGCCGATAGCAAGCAGTAACTTAGGGCTAGGCAGGAAGTGAATAAGGCTGTTAGCCCTTTTTTAGAAACCTCTGTGCGGGTCGTCGACCCTTCGAGTAGTACTGCTTTTGTAGTAGCTGTTCGTGCGGATAAGGTTTCGTTTTTTCTTCCCAGCCCTCCTCTCCTCTTAAGGAGAACCAGTCAGTGTCTTCCACTTTCGGGGGACTTAACGATGAAATATGTGTTTATTTCTCAGCTGTTTCAGGCACAATCGGCCGCCCACTGTGGCGGCGTACTCCTTGGCAGCTTCGCATCGTGGTCTGGTGCAAATGGCCAGTTCGGTTCAGCCCTTTTTTGCCTCTGGTGGCTCTGGGTTGTTCGCAAGCACCCTCTCCTTTCGGGAGGGGGGGCCTGCTCCCACCTGCCTCTGACCTCTCTGATTACCTCCGGTATTTCTCAGTGTGTTGGGGGGGGGTGTACCTGCTTCGCACCGTGGTCTGGTGCAAATGGCCAGTTCGGTTCAACCCTTTCTGCCTCTGGTAGTACTGGGTTGTTCACGAGCACTCTCTCCGTTGGGAGAGGGGGCCTGCTCCCCGCCTGTCTTTGCCCGCTCTCCTTGCTTTTAGCACAGCTGAGTCGGGCATGCAGCCCCCTTACGGTTTGGAAGGGGGAGTGGGGGAGCACAGTAAGTCACAGCCTGGGCTGGTTCCCACTCTGCCTCAATGGGGGCAGGGGGCTGTGTCAGTGGCCCACCCTTTTTCGCCCTCAGGGCAGGATCGGGTGGGGGCTGTGACCGCGGCCCACCCTTTCCCGCCCTCTGGGCGGGATCGGGTGGGCGCTGTTGGACTGTCTTCTCAGTCTATGCCTCTATTGTCCTTGCCCGGCAACCGTCCCCCTCCCCCCCCCCCCCCCCCTCGGGGTGGGTGGGCGGTGGGGCTACTGGACGTCAGCAGGGGGAGGGGTGGGGATCGGCCGTTTATGGTTGCGTCTCTCAAACCGTCTCTCCCCCCTCCGGGGGTTTACTGCTGTGACGAGCCACCCCCCTCCCCATCTGGGGCGTGGCGTGGCTCAAGCCAGTCAGCACAGTGGGGGTGCCACGTACGGCCTTTCCAGGCTACGTTTACATACTCCTCCTCTGCCCCATTTGGGGCAGGTGGCTGTGTTAGCTGCCCGCACTTGTTACGCACAGCGGTCGGGGAACAATGAGCTTGGCTCTCCTTTGTTCTCGGCAGGGTATCTTGCACAGCGGTCGGGGAACAATGAGCTTTGCTCTGCTTTGTTCTCTGCAGGGTGCTGTGCCGGCTGCCTACCCCTCCACCCCTTGGGGTAGGTGAGCGGTGCCTGTGGCAGGCGGATACAGAACATGCTCTTACTCTCCAGTCTCCCATTAAATTACATATCTTACCCAACTCACATATAGCAATTAACTCTAGTTCAGTGCTGGTAACGCTGTACGCATCCCCTTGGTAACAAGGGAAGCCCCTCTAAAAAAAGAGTGACCAATACCCATAAGGCCATATTAATACATACTTCCGACTTCCATATGCGCGCGCATACGCCGCCATATGCATCATTCCATACTCAGCGAGCAGTGGGACTGGTCGTGTTTTTGTACGCTCTGGCTGTGTTCAGCCATCTGTCATTTCGTCTACGGACTTGGTCACTTACCTCTTGGTATCTTCTTGCTTGTCTTATCGTCTCTTCATGTTGAGGTGAGATCTTTCTGTTTTTTGCTTGTGTTTGTGGGCGTTTTTGACCTTAAATTGAACTTGTGAAATTTTCTTGTTTACAAAATTTTTCGTGAGTTGTTTTTGGTCATGGCGGTTTACGCCAAGAAGCGGCAGTTGTCTTAATGAGTAACTGCTGGTTCTCCGCCGACTAAGTAAACACCTGGGAAAGCAAAGGCTTCCGGACAGGCTTGTGTTTCGGTTCATGTACTGTCTTTGCAAAAAATACCGATGTTTTGGTCGTCATGCCTCCTACTCCGTTTTTGACGGCTAAACCTTTAGACAAGGTTTCTCCTGTGGATAAGCCCGCTTAGGCTTCCTTGGTTTATGTGTTTCCCGGTCGTGCGTCTGCGGACGTGGCGACATTGTTGCTCTCTTTAAGTTCACAGGTTTCTTCCTTGGCGGGGGATATCGCTTCCACGCGGGCGGAGATGCGTTCGCTGCCGGTGTGACGGGGGTTTCGTCTCTTGCCAACGTTCGCCTGCGCCGTCTGCTACTGTGTCTCAGGCTGATGTTCATGCGGAATGGGATGATGGGACCACGCCTTCGCTTGTGGCCTGTGTTCCGGTTCCCGGTGGTTCTCACCAGTTTAAAGGTATGTTTTCTACCCAAGTACCCGGGTTCTCCGGGGAAAGGGTAGAGCGTCTCCAAGAGAAAGTAACTCCGGGCTCTGGCTTTGTGGGTGAAAGTTCCGAAGCTGAGGCTGGCTCTGACTGCATTGGCAGCAGGTCGGTGGCGGTTAGGAACCTTGGAGAGCGAACGGAAGATTTGCGCAACCAACCGCTTCTTTAGATTGTGGTACGGGTGTGCGTCTTTCGCTTCCGCCCGGGGGGCAGGAAGAGAACAGTATAGCTGGCTCTTTGTTTGACTATGGGAGTCAAGCAGGGGGTCAGCTTCCGGAGGGCACGGGAGTGCCAGTCGGCTGTTCAGAAGACGGTGCTTCCGCAGGGGTGGTTGCACTGAATTCAAATTGCCGTTTAGGCTGTCAAGTGCAGTGGCACTGGGGGCTTAAGCGGCTTCAAGGTACATTAGGATCTTCTGGTGCATGTTTAGGCATCCGGTTGGTTCTGATATTTGCCAATCCGTGGCCGATTTTGCTAACGCTTTTGCGGCTGTGGCTTCCGGTTTCAGGATGGTTTGGCCTTCTGCCGTTAACACTGGGGTGTTGGTAGTTGGCGCTCATCAGTCTTCGGCTTTCGGTTCCGTTGTTGCGGTTCCTCTGCTGTTACTCAGGCTAAATGCACTTCCTTTTCCAGGCTTTCAGCTGGTATGAGGCAGGTGGATGGAATATCCTTTCGGAGTTCCGGCTTTTGGGTAATTTGTTCCGAACCTTTCCCTTTTGGCAAGTGTTGCTTTTTCGGGATTGGTTCCGGCTCTCATCCTTTTGTAGATGGTTAGAATACCACTGTACAGGATGATGAGGATTTGGAAGACTAAGCTTCTGGGGCAGATGGAGACGTCTCTTTGTTGTCTTTCAGCGAAGCTGCCATCTTTGTTTCATGGATGGCAGAGGTTTCTACGCGCTTTTTCCCTGTAGGGTTAGCGGTAGCATTGTCATCTGCCTTTTCTCCTCCATCTTTTTTGGCGTGTCTTGCTCCTTCTTAGGATCAATTTGCGAACTCAATCGATGCTTTTCCCCCATCTCTGCCTTTGTTGGCATCTCAGGGGGAAGCTCATACTTCAGCTTTGCCGCGTTTTGCGCATTTTCAGCTGACCTGAGCCTTTTAAGGGAATCTTAGAACGTTATGTTCTTGGATTCTCTGTTGGGGTCGTTTGGGCTTGTGAAATTTGTTTTTTCACAATTGAGGCTCCTTTGTTACCACTTCCTTTGTGGGCAACGCTCGGCTTAGCTCCTGCGGTGGCGGGGCTTTAGCTTGCGTCATCTGCTCAAGCAGCGCGTCTCGCGCTGATCGCTATCCGTAGGCTTCGGTTTACTCCAAGCTTAAGAACGTAGTTTATTCGTTTGCTTTTTCTACGGAACCGCCACCGGGTTCCCCGGAATTGGCGAACATCCGTCTGGATGTTAATAGCAAGGAGTGACTGTCTCTCTGTCAGAACAAGGATCTCCTGGCTATGTTTCATTATGGCCGCACTCCTTTACATTTACCGCTTTTTAACAAATCTCGTTTCTGCGCTCTCTCGTGCGCGGTTACGTCCTATCTGGATATTTTTGTGTTCCGTCAGGACGCGGATACGAAGGATGTAGCTTTGCTTTTAGCCTGGGTGTAGGTCTCTTTCAAAAAGGTTTGTTCTTTTGGCGAGACTTTAATCTCTTCTTTTCTTGAAGGTTCCTCTTTGTGAGTTCGCTTTTATGCACAGGGATTCTTCTCTATCTTAAAAGCTCACTGCAGAAGGAAAGCGCACGGCAGGCCTTGGCTTTTTATTGTTTTCAAATAAAGGCTTCAGGCTCGCCGTTCTCGACTTTATCTTTTGTCTCCTTACCCTCGCGTTCGTGGCAGGGTTCTGTGTCTAATATCCACCTTTCTTCCCCCTGAGGCAAGTTAGCGGTGGGTGTTGGTAGGCACACAAAAGCACGCTTTCTTTCACTCTTGTGGCAGTTATGTCAACTGGAAGTTAGTTCTCGGCATCACTCTTCTTTCGCCTTTGTGTTTAACACAGCGGCTGGGGGGGATTAGGTTTCCCTCTTTGTGGGGGGAGACACGGGGGCCTCCCTTTTTGGTTCTCTTTCATGGTTCGTTTGGTATTTCAGAGCTTCAGGGTTCTGATTTTTTTTCTAAGTCATGCGTTTGTTGAGCCGTTTTTGGATCTCTTGGAGATTGTGCAAGCGGCCCTTGATAGAAGTCCTTTGCTCCAGGTGTAACTGGGAGTGCAGGGCTGGAGCACATTAGATGTCTAAGGCTTCTCAGCTTTTATAGGACCCTTTGTGGTCTGTTGGGTGTTAAGCAATAGAACAAAGGGTTGGAACATGTGTTGTTTCAAGTAGACAACTCCACAGGGGGCTTTTCTCATCAAGAAAAGGGGGTCTCTCACTCCCTATCGCTTCCTCACGGATCATGAGAGGTTTTGGTGGTTTTACCATCACGAGATCTTTTTAGCAGCGAAGTACCTTCATGAGAGTCTCTATGACTGGGCGGACTCTCTAAGTCTGTCGGCCAAATGGCCACTTGGAGCAGACTCTCTTTGACCACGTGTTTTTGTTCCTTCGGGGGAATGGGAGAAATTTCTATTAATGAGTTTTTGCCTTTTGGTACTATCGCCTTTTGCTTATCTTCGTCGCCCGACTGCCGGGCATGGAAATTTTTACTCTTGTTTTACTTTGAGCGGCCTGCTGGTCGCACAGTTTGGGCCCGTTCTTTTTGGGTTGCTAGACCTCGTTAGGCTGGCAAGAGGGCTCCGGTTTTGCTCACACTCGTTTCTCACGGGTGTCTACTGTAGGATATTTTTGAGTTGCTCGGGCTCTTCTGCCCGTCAACTCTGGACTGGTACTTGTCTTGTTGTCTGGCGTGGAACAGATGGCTTATGTTTTAACGGATAGAACTCCTCTTCTCTCGGTACAATGAAGGTGGCGAGCCACCTATTTTGGCTTTCCGTTCTTTTTCTCTCACGTCTTTGTTTAAGACATTATGTGATATCAGTTTTACTGAGACAGCTCGGTGCTAATTTTTCTCTTGGTGGCGTTTTAGCCAGCAAGTTTAAGAGGGCCTACGTTAGGCTTGCTGAAAGCTGATCTTCAGTCCTTTCTTGGACTTTGCTCCTAGTTTTAGGGTTTTTGTGATTGGATTCTTTGACTCTTTTACTTAACTAGCCTTGCTGATCAACACGGAAATCGGCCATGCTTACTCGGGTAGCTTCTGTGAGAAGTGGGAGTAAGTGTTTTTTCTGTTATTTTGCTATAGACAGATTTTCGGAGAAAGACTGATCTATGGCGCTTAGGTTTCTTTTGGGTTTTCTGGCATATAAGCGGAATCTGGAGTTACCAACTTTGATTCACCGTTCAAATCTTAATCACTATTTTGGCTCCCCTAGAGCCATATTGAGCCTTTTGGTCTGTTCGAGTTTTGAAGATTTTTTCTGACTTGCACGGATTGCTTGAGATCATTAAATCTAAGGGCTCTTGTTCTTATCTTTCTGCTTCGTCGCCCTTTAACCTTGAACGGTTATATACGACGTTAAACACTGATTAATTTATATAAAGGAAGAAAGTATGTCTTTCAACTTTGGTAGGGGTAATGACTTGTTGAGGTCAACCTTGCCTAGATGGACTGCCACAGTGTTCAGGTATGCCTTCAAGTGGTGGCAGTAGACAGGGGGGGGGGGGGGGGCAGTCAGTCAGTCCTCCCCCTTCGAACAGCACGGACTCTATTTTCCTTGCTTGAGCATTTTTATGGCTCTTGGAGATTCTGATGTACATTTTTGTACGGTTATAGCCCTCCACAGTTTTCCGTTAAGGACTCTGCACACTAGATCGGAATCTCAGGAACTTCTTTTTATCTCACTCGTTATGGTGCGCTTTAAAGACATCTCGAGAGTAATGTTAGCCAATTGGGTCTCCACCATAGTTAGACAAGTTTATGTATGGTGGCAGAGTCAGGCAGGGGATGTCAGGGCAGTTTTGCCCTTTACTACAGCTAGGCCTCACGGGGCAAGAGATTGGGCTTCCACTCTAGCTGTTCTTCGATTTGGTCTCCTGGCAGAACTGTGTTCTTGAGTCGGCTTGCTGGCTTTATTGAAAGGTTTTTCATTGGTGTTTATCTCAGAGATGCCTATGCATTGAGATAGGATGTGTTTCTGGGTTACCTGCTCTGTTAGCGGCAGGACAGTTTCTCAATTCCTGATTGGGTTAAGTGCCCTCCACCTATAGTAGCAATCTGCTATATGTGAGTTGGGTAAGATATGTAATTTAATTAAAAATTTTAGTAATAAATTTTCATTTGATTAATATACTTACCCAACTCACATCGTTTATTCCCTCCCGCCTCCCCGCTGTGGGGGGTGGATTTCTAAAAAAGGGGAGTGAGTTGGGCTTCGTTTGGAATGATGCATATGGCGGCGTATGCGCGCGCATACGGAAGTCGGAAGTATGTATTAATATGGCCTTATGGGTATTGGTCACTCTTTTTTTAGAGGGGCTTCCCTTGTTACCAAGGGGATGCGTACAGCGTTACCAGCACTGAACTAGAGTTAATTGCTATATGTGAGTTGGGTAAGTATATTAATCAAATGAAAATTTATTACTAAAATTTTTAATTCTTTGTGTTCTGACACAATGGTTTGTGGGGACTCGGACTACAGTATCGCCTTGCCAGTGGTCATTGTCCTCAGCCAGCATCCGTCACCCCCCCCCTCCTCGGGGTGGGTGAGCGGTGGGGCTACAGGACGTCAGCAGGTGGACGAGTGGGGGACGGCCGTTTACGGTTGCGTCCCTCATTCAGTCTTTCCCCCCTCCAGGGGTTACAGCTGTGAAGAACCTCCCCACTCGGGGAGCGGCGTGGCTCAAACCAGGCAGACTGCTTTTCAGCACTGGGACGCTTCTCTCGCACAGCGGGTTTCGCGTTGCCAGTGGTCATTGTCCTCAGCCAGCATCTGTCACCCCTCCTCCTCAGGGTGGGTGAGCGGTGGGGCTACAGGACGTCAGCAGGTGGACGAGTGGGGGACGGCCGTTTACGGTTGCGTCTCTCATTCAGTCTTTCCCCCCTCCAGGGGTTACTGCTGTGACGAACCACCCCCCTCCCCACTCGGGGAGCGGCGTGGCTCAAACCAGGCAGACTGGTTCTCAGCACTGGGATGCTTCTCTCGCACAGCGGGTGGGGTACTGCTGGCCGGGCTTGGCTTTGTCTCGTACCCCCACTCTCCCTCCTTCTCGGCAGTGCGCTGTGCCAACTACCAACCCCTCTCACCCCTCACGTCAGGTGGGCGGTTTGGGTTGGCAGGCAGAGACTGATCACGCTTTTCACTCTCACTCTTGGCGGTGTTATCAGCAGGAGTTTTAGTGCGCTGCCTCCCCCGTCTCCCCTCCTTTTGTGTTTTGACACAACGGCTGGTCGGGATTCGGACTCCTTGGTTGAGGAGGGAGAGTGTGTAGCGCTGCCTACTGCTTGTAGGCTTGCTATGCAAAAAGCGGCTGCTGTGGCAGCTTACTTTTTCCCAAGGGCTAGTTTTTCCGCTCTTAATTGACTCTCACAAGAGGTGTTGCTACTTTCATAGGACAGTCCTATGAGTGGTGGCTTATTGAACACAAGGTGGGGGGGGGGGGGGGGGCGTTCAGTCCTCCCTCTGTTCCTTTACAGGTGTTCAAGAGTCCAGAGCCTGGTGTTCTTCTCTCGCCGGTGGTGTTCCTCTCGCCTATGCGAAGTTTTGCCAACAGCTCTTTGGAGGTCTGATGACGTGTTCATTAATTTTTTACCTTCTGGACATCTCCTGCTCTTAACTTGATGGGGCCATTGCCTTGCCCTCGTTAGTTTCTGCAGGACAGGTTCCCTCAGGGACATAAGTAAGTTCCCTCCGCCTTTAGGAGCAATCTGCATTTATGAGAATTGGAGTAAGAATATGTAATTTAATGGAAAATTTCAATAGTATATTTTCATTTGATGAATATACTTACCCAATTCTCAGTTAATACCCTCCCATCCATCCCCGCTACTTAATTTCCTAAGGGTTTTTGAGAAGTCTCGAATGATTATTCCGGATGCCGGCGCTCATGTGGTGCGCGGTGGGTTATGGGTAACCAGGTGGGACAGGGCATAGCAACGGCTATGGCGTCTGTTTTTAGCTTGGTTACCACCCTTGCAAGGGCAGGTGATTTGAGTAGTTTTTTGACATCTAGCATGTGAGATTGAAATCAATGCATTTATGAGAATTGGGTAAGTATATTAATCAAATGAAAATTTACTATTGAAATTTTCCATTTTTCAATAAAATTGATTGAAATTTTGGCAAAGCAATCTTCGACGAAGGCCGGACTTTGCTATTCCATTTCAGCTTGGTGACTTAAAAATTAATTAATGAGTTTGGTCATTAAAAATCGGAAACTTGTAATTATTTTTTATTAAACGATCCAAAAACAATTTCATCTTATTCTTTGTCATTTTCTGATTCCAAAAATATATACATATGTTATATTTGGATTACAAACAAGCTCTGAAAATTAAAAATATAAAAATTATGAATAAAATTAATTTACCGAAATCGATTTAAAAACAATTTCATCTTATTCCTTGTCGGTCCCTGATTCCAAAATCATATAGATATGATATGTTTGGATTAAAAACAAACTCAGTAAGCTAAAAAGAATAGACATACAGAAAAGCGTGTTATCCTTCTCAGCGCGACCATTTCCGCACTATTCTGGCTTGTCGATTTCACTGCCTTTGCCACGAGCGGTGGACTGACGAAACTACGAGTATGCGGTCTTGGTGAAAAAAGCAGTGCGTTCAGTTTCGTTCTGTGAGTTCGACAGCTTGACTAAATGTTGTTATTTCGCCTTACGCGACTTGTTTTTTTTTAACTGTCCCCAAGACACAAACATTATTATTATTATTATTATTAAGACACAAACATTCAGGTACGCTGTGTGTAATCCAACCTGATTGACATGATTACCCACACTTTGCAGTTATTGACTCACAATGTACTTTTGTTCCCCTCTTGTAAGGTTCCTCTCTGATGTCTTTCTTTCCAGCTTATGGTGTTCTTGATCGGCATGGAAGCGATGACAGTGGGTCTCAGCATGGAGAATCCGATGAAAGAGTAAGTTTTTTTTATCATATCTATCTCCGCTATTTTGAGGATAGTGGCTGTCTTCTCAAGAAAAAAGTTGGGCCGGAATAAAAACATCTGCACAGAAAATAATTGAGGAATATTCTTTTTTATATTTAGTCAAGTTTTGACTAAATATTTTAACATCGAGGGGGAATCGAAACGAGGGTCGTGGTGTATGTGCGTGTGTGCGTGTGTGCGTGTGTGCGTGTGTGTGTGTGTGTGTGTGTGTGTGTAGAGCGATTCAGACTAAACTACTGGACCGATCTTTATGAAATTTGACATGAGAGTTCCTGGGTATGAAATCCCCGAACGTTTTTTTCATTTTTTTGATAAATGTCTTTGATGACGTCATATCCGGCTTTTCGTGAAAGTTGAGGCGGCACTGTCACGCCCTCATTTTTCAACCAAATTGGTTGAAATTTTGGTCAAGTAATGTTCGACGAAGCCCGGACTTCGGTATTGCATTTCAGCGTGGTGGCTTAAAAATTAATTAATGACTTTGGTCATTAAAAATCTGAAAATTGTAAAAAAAAATAAAAATGTATAAAACGATCCAAATTTACGTTTATCTTATTTTCCATCATTTGCTGATTCCAAAAACATATAAATATGTTATATTCGGATTAAAAACAAGCTCTGAAAATTAAATATATAAAAATTATTATCAAAATTAAATTGTCGAAATCAATTTAAAAACACTTTCATCTTATTCCTTGTCGGTTCCTGATTCCATAAACATATAGATATGATATGTTTGGATTAAAAACACGCTCAGAAAGTTAAAACAAAGAGAGGTACAGAAAAGCGTGCTATCCTTCTTAGCGCAACTACTACCCCGCTCTTCTTGTCAATTTCACTGCCTTTGCCATGAGCGGTGGCCTGACGATGCTACGAGTAAAATGGCATTGCGTTCAGTTTCATTCTGTGAGTTCGACAGCTACTTGACTAAATATTGTATTTTCGCCTTACGCGACTTGTTTATGTGTTGTTATTACCTGGTACCTCTCTTTACGACCCCTCTCTTTTACGGGTCCCTCAATATTACGACCGACTTTTCTCCGACGGATTTTTTCTCCTTCTTTGTCTTAGTATTTCTCACCTCCATATTACGTCCACCTCTCTGATACGACATACGACCGTCCATACGTGGACTTATAACGACTTTTCCCAAAATTATCACGGGTTTGGTTTACTCTAACTTGTATCTCCAGTCGAGTCAGTACGCAATACGGACACAAACACGTGTTGAAATCCTGTACATGTACAACATCACTTCGGCACTCAAACGGCTGAAGCCATGGTTTTTGATTTCTAATTCAGGTCATTACCGTATTTGACGGATTACAAGACTCACCGTTTTATATGCCGCACCCTCGACTTTAAAAAAAAAATTGGGACGAGCCACGGATAGGCCGCGTCACTATATTAGCCGCCGTCGAAAAAAATATAATCAGATCGTGTCAATCAATCAAAACAACCAAGCAAACGAAAGTACGGTATTTGGCGAAATCGGCTCCGAGAATAAACAAGTGAAACAAAGGAGAAAAGTGAAAAAGATTGAAGAAAAATATCACACACACAATTTGTAACCAACACACACATGTAGTCCCGCCCGGAATAAGCTTTTTTGGGATGATTTACGACTTTTGCGCACATTTCGAGCAGACGAAAACACAACATGGCTGCTCTCGCTCCTCCAACTATCGTGAGACACAAAAAAACGAAATCTCGCGCGCGCGAGATCCTGATACATCCGGTGTTTCTCTGTACGCTATCTTGTCACGACGATTTGTTGACAAACGAAGATTTGCGAAAGAAAGAGAAAAGCGCCGAGTCTTGAGTAGAGAGCTAATAAAGTACCGGTAATCGCTAATCGAGCGAAATGAAAATCAGCGGCGACTTCCATTAGGTGAATGCTATTCAAGTTTAGGTGACGTTTTAGCCGCATCTTTTTATAAGCCGCAATGCGATTTTTTTTTTTTTAAAGTCGCGGCTTGTAGTCCGTCAAATACGGTACTTTATTTTGACTAGATAAAGGTCAGTTGCCAGATATCTGCTTCATTTTGCAAAGAACTCTGCAGGAATTCCTACCTTATAAACAGGCCATGTTACAGAAACGTCATGAAAGTAATCCGCAGATCGAACCCAAACCGAAAGTTGTGGTGATGTCATTTTGCGATGTACGTCAGCGAAGCTCGTGCACATGTGGTCTGTCTTGCTAAAAACAATGGCTCACGTACATGGTTTCAAAATCTGGAACTGGTTTTTTGTTTTTCCCGATCCGTGACCAAGTGACGCAATATAGAACCACGCGTTCGTTTGAATCAATAAACTCTCCTCAGGCAGTGAAGTTTGAAGGTGTCAGTAGTGTAGTCTCCTAAATTGCTCAACACTGTGGACAGTCCGAAGTGCAGTTATGTCCCGTGAATGAGCGAGTCAATGTTTTATCGTGAAAACTGACGCTTTTCGCTACAATTTTACATCAGTTTTAACACACTGCCGCGGTTCTTAACGTCTGCAAAGGCTTACAAGTTTTTGAAACAAGCGTTTGGGACACTTCTTTGTTTTTAACCAAATCTCTGCATGACTATGATTAGAATCTGGTATCGAGATCAATGTGCATGCTTTGGGGCCGCATACTTTCGTTCGACCTCAGCGTGTTTTAATTTGCAAACCCTTAACCCACGAGTAGTTACGGGGCTTCATTAAACAAGCAAGACAACTATGTGTGGGTAAATAATTGAATAGAAAACTCCATAACCATAACCATAACCGTTTTAAGGAAAGAATAACATAAACCAATCCTCCATGTTACGACCCCTCCATATAACGACCGAATTTCAGTTACATTTTCAAAGTCGTTATAGAGAGGTACCACTGTAGTATGTTTTGTGGCTGCCAGGAATGGTCTTCAAATTGCCTTAAAGGCACAGTGCTCCTCCCATAAACCATCACAGATACTCTCAGGCTTTTACACACAGTACAAACACCCTTCCATTTGAACGCTCACCAAACGGGAACATCCTAGGTGCCCTACGTAAAGAGCGAGCAATTTTTAAAGAATTAATTTTGCGCCGATTGCTCAGAGACAATCAGACCGTGGTGCGTTTTGGCGCTAGACCTAACTTTTAAAATCTGAATAATAAATTGACAGCTTGTTACACAAACATTCTTAAATCATAAAAGAATTCTTTTTTCATCAAGACAAGATCAGTACAATTCGAAGTTTTGAAAGTTTGAAAAAAGAAAAGCCCGGAAGCAGGATCACGCAAGGTCGTGGTTCTTGTAGCAGACGACGGTTTATAGGCATCGCCAGTTCCTCTGAACAGTCAAAAGCCATCGCTAGAGTTTTTGTGAACCACAGCCGTTTGTTTCGTGCATAGTCAGAGGTACATAATAACGTGCTATTGCAGATAAGCTCGCATCGAGTCGCATTCAAATTACTAACTGACGACTACATTGTGAAAAAGGGAAACTGGATCACACGGGTTTACAATGGCTCAGGGGTAAGATAAACCACGCAAAAATCAATTCTTTGAAAATTGCTCGCTCTTTACGGAGGGCACCTAGGATGTTCCCATTTGGTGAGCGTTCAAATGGAAGGGTGTTTGTACTGTGTGTAAAAGCCTGACAGTATCTGTGATGGTTTACGGGAGGCGCACTGTGCCTTTAATAACGGCTAAAATTTTTTTTCGTTGGTTGGTATGTTTGTGCAGAACACAGATGAAGAGCAGTTTTCAGATCAAGTACGGGCATTTCCACACTGTGACCATGACTATGCAATCAGGAATGAGAAATCAGACGGTAAGTGTAAAGTGTGACACGTATGTGCATGTGTGAACACAATGCTTGTATGAATAAGACAAATGTGTTTTGTTAATGACAGTGACAAATACTTAAAAATATAAAGAATAATTATGAAGCTGTGTAAGGTAAATACACACTGCTTTAGCAATAATACTGGCTTCCAGTGTGGTAGGTTTGTAACTTACTGGTGAGCATTTTCAGGTTTAGATTCCCTTTTTACTGCCAGTACACAGAAAGAATTCAAAGGAGTGCTTTTGATTTGTGATATTTATTGTTCTTTTTCTATGCTGTCATATTTAAGTTGGTGCCCACATTCCAGCTCAAGAAGCATTCTCATGTTAGATTTTTATATTTTCTGTTTCAGAAGAAGAAAGGACATCTGAAATACTTTCTCGTCACAACAGTGGATATGTCTTGATCAAAACTAAAGATGCTCATGAATATGAGTTTAAACTGACGCCCACTGATAGTGGTTCTCAGCCCAACAATTCCAAAAGACCTGCTGCGTCACCTAAAACTCCACCTAAACAGGGGAAAGGTGTCAAGAAGAAACTAACCAGCAGCAGTCCATCAAAGAAAGGGAAAGGAAAGGGGGGACAACAAAAAAGCCCTGCCGTGAAGAAAGATGCAAAGCCGGTGAAGAAGATGAAGAAGTCGGGTGAAAAAGAAGCTTCTCCTGCTACCAAGGTCAGCCTGAAAGCACTTCTGTCTGGCCGCAAAAAGGGTGCTGGCAGCAAGAGAGCCAGGGCGGGACAGCCAGCCACCACCCAAGTCATCAAGAAGACCAGGGGAGGAAAGAAGGCAGGGGGTGTGGCAACCAGAGGGAAAAGCAGGAAGGACGGCAGCAAGACTGGGGCAGATACCTCTCAGCAGGGTCCAGGAGGGTTGGAAGCATTGCTAGAGGCTGCCAGTCAGATCGACCGTATGGCAGCCCTGACATCACCCTCCACCACAGCACCCACAACTACCAAGTCCACTTCTGTGGCAAGGTCAAAACGTTCTGCTGCACCGGTTAGTTCATCAGTTGCCCGTCCCCTGCTACAATCACCCCCAATCATCTATGCCACCCCGGCGTCTGTGGGGCATCAAATCTCACAGCAGACAGTTTCTGGTGTTGGTGCACCGATAATGTTTGCTGCCAGGCATCCCTTAGTTGCCACTCCTGTCACAGCAGGAACTACATTTATCCCAGTCCCACACACAGTTCTGGCCCCTGTCACATCAGGGGCTGTCTCTGTATCCCTGCCCACGCAGGTGTCCCATAGCATGCTGCAGAAATTCCTGGGCCTCTCTGCCATTTCGACTGCCTCCCCTGTGTCACCTGTGCTGTTTACGGTAGCTGGCTCCTCAGCCCCTGTTCAGTCACAGTCATCAAAGGCTTCAGACACTCTGACCAACTTACAGGTTCCAGCTGTAAGCGCAAGTACCACAGTCGCTGGTAGCGTCAAGAAGGAGGAGGCACGGACACACAGAACAGTTGCAGAAATACTCGACGCACCTCCAGTTCCCCTGCACATGGCTCCCGCACCTGAAGCAGGGATGAGCATGCTCAAACATTTGCTTCGTCTCACCGGTCCGGGCTTGGCTGCATCACCACCAACCACCATTTTTTCTGCACCTACCCACACCATCATCCCTGCAGCTCCTCAGATACTCACTCCCCTTGTGGCTGTGCTGTCTGCTTCTGAGGGTATGCCGAAAGAAACAATTGCAGCTGAAACCCCCCAGGTTAAGATTGAGCCTGATGTTAGTTCAATGGAGACAGAGAACACAGATGACAATGGCAGCAGTTACAAAATTCTGTCCGAATATGAAGTGGGTTCTTCACAAGAAGGACAAGAAGACAGTAAGAGTTTCCCTTATATCCGTGTCAGTACCACAAAGGTTTTGGTGGAACCAGAGCCCAGCACAGCTGAAGAGACAGTAATTACGAGTGATTCTGTAAATAACCCCTCTGTGTCACAAAGTGCTGTTGGTTCTTCAATGCAACCAACTCAGACGACAGCTTCAGTCCATTCTACTGACAGCACTCTGGTCAGCTTTACTGCTCCGCTGGCGACAGTAAGCCAGGCAAATGCAGTCAAATCAGAAACTCTTTTGAAACAGGAGCCTGATGTTTCATGTCATGCAACACCATCCGAGCCCCAAGCATCAGGGTCTGGTGCACAAATCAGTCTGACTTTGCCGCCAGGACTGCTCCAGCCACAGGGTCAGCTGGGCTCCGGGAGTTTGGCCCCTACAGTGACAGTCACCTTGCCCCCACAGATCTCCATCCCCGGCTCCCATGGCCCATCAGGCTCCACAACCACCTACACCCAGTCCATGGACCTCATGCAGTTCCTCAACTTGTGTGCAGCCAGTGGCAACAGTCAGGTCATCATCAAGACGGAGGCTCCCATTGGCACAGACATGACAGCCTTGGGCACATCCTTTGGCAAAGAGGAAGTGCACCTTACACTTGGGCAGACAGAAGGAGACCCATCTGCTTCCCCAAAGTTTATTCTGGTGGACACCAGTCTGCAAGCGCCAGCAGCAGTCTCGACTGCGCAGACAGAGGGTTCACAGCTAGAGACTGCAGTTACAGAGCACATGGAGGTGTCTGCTGCATCCACAACTATGGTAACTCACACAGAAACCTCAATGTCAGCGAGTGAGTCAATGCCGCTTGCCGATTTCATGCAGGTGCCACAAGAGATGACAACGGAAGAGGTCACCTCCGGAAACAGTGTTGAAGTTGTGCCTAATCAGTACACTTGTATCATGAATGAAGGGGACATTTCGTCTTTGTCAGAAGACCAGCAGGGAGCAGACAGTTTTGTTGTTGATAGCATGTTGTAGTATTTTATTTTATTAGTGGACTCTGAAGTTGTGCGTGGTTTTCATTGTGCACTCATTAATCATCGTTATTTTTTTTAATGTATTCTCATTCAACCATCTTTTTAAGAAATCGGTAAATGAATTTGAAATGAACAGCTGGGGATTTCAGTGCAAACTTGAGTTCTCTAATCTGTGTGTGTGTGAGCTCTCTGTGGTCTTGTAGAGATACAGGACAACCCACACCGACTCATCCCTGATTTAGACATTGCCAGGATTGCTGGTACAGAGAAGTTCTGTTCAGTTCTGGTGGGTTCTTGGTGAAAGAGGTCACAACTCTTCACTACCACAGACAGTGACCGTGGTCGCCCCTTTGCATTGGCACACACGATGACGTGATGTCAGTTTGAAAGGGCCAAGAAATATACATATTTTTTCCCCCAGTGTTTTTCCCAGCTTGTAAATCTGTTGCCTGCATTTAATTTAGATAGATCTGCATGTTGTTTTGCGTCCTGGTACTGGTAAACTTGTAGGGGAGACCGGGGCTAGTCCGCCTACTTTTATGCTTTTGGTAGCATAACTGGCGAGTTTGACGAACTAGAAGACTGATTTTTTATTTTACATCAAGACAAATGTGTAGCTGATATCAATGTGCAGACAGTTTTTATGTGCGCATGAACATTTGTTGTACATACTGCTTTAAGTAGACCTACCCTAACGTAGGCGAACTTGCCCCAAGTCGGGGTAAGTCCGCCTACAGGGTGGGGCAAGTCCGCCGCTCTCATCCCATAGTAGGTACAAGACTAGTAGTGGGCAAGCTTTATACACACACGCACGCACGCACACACAGTCAGTCAAACAAGCACCCGATCAGTGGGAAAGCTTTTTTAATTCCCTTCAATATTTAGGTTCAAAAATGCCAATGACAAAATACAAAAGAATGTCGAAAGAATGTAACACAAATCGGCGTCAGTCTTTTTTAGACATGAATCTGCAATCTTTACCATCGAGAATAGATGGAGTCACCATCAGAGTCACAGTTATGGCAGATGTAAACTGGACTGTTCCCCACACCTGCACATTCTTCATGGCGGACTTGCCCCATGACAAATAGGCGGACTTGCCCCCGCACGGGCAGGCAACTCTAGTGCCAGATAGCGAGCACAACATGGAAAGGAAGAAGCAAAACTTTCGTCAGAACTCGACCTTAATTAACGCACTTTCACTCGACACCAAAACTAAGTATTTGTTCTCAGAGGTAATGCATCAAAACCTAAGTCAACTGCTATGCATTCATGTTACAAAAATGAAGAAAAACACTTTTTGTGATCTGTACTCACGATATATGGGCGCGCAACCTCTGAACTTCTGCAGGATATGGCGGGAAGTAGGGACACCATTCTCACATGGTGTGAAAGACTAAAAGGTGGCAAACGTAAGAATAAACAGACAAAGACGGATGTGCCCCGGGGGCGGACTAGCCCCGGTCTCCCCTATTATTAAAATAAAAGAAGGGAACTGGGTGTTGAGGAAAAAGGTGAATCTCAGCTTCATACCTTCATGACTTTTCTCCAAATCAAGCTACTCTTTCCTTTTTTATTTGCAGCTGACCTGTTTGGCAACTGTAACAAAAAAATTCACACAGGAGAATTGTAAGAGTGACTTTTTTTAGTCACTGTAAATACATTGTAATATAAAATTCACAATGTCAGTTGAAATCTGTCTGTATTATACAGTTCCCCCCCCCCCCCCCCCCCCTCTCCCCTGCAAGCAGCTTTGACTACGAAGTGTTGCTGTATGTGTACATTAGCAGGAACAGTCCTGAAAAAGTAAAGAGTAGATGTGTGCAGAATGGATTGCCCAGAGCCTCACAAAAGTGTCTGTATCTCTAAAACTATTGGGAGTTTTTGATTGAAACTTCACTTAATCCTCAAACTCTGTAGGACCCTCCCATCAACCACTTTCCGAAGGATTATCTTTGTGAACAAACAAATAAACAATGACATAATTTGAACTGGACAGTCCGGATGATGTGGGCGACCCATGTGGAATTAAAGAAGGATTTTACAATGTTTATCCCTATTCCGATGGCGTGGGTCATGTACGACCCATACTTTTTATGTTGAATCCTTCTTCTAAAGTATGGGTTGTACACGACCCACATCATATGGACTGTGTCGTCCAAAGCTTGATCCGGTGATGGTTGACAAGCAGTGTATTTTCTCTCCTCACTGAAACAGACCTGGTTACCCAAATTATTTTGGAGTACATGTTATTTTAGAATTAGGTTGGTGTTGCTAATGTTGGCGTTTGGTAACCACGGGATTACGATTTTGGTCATCACATTACTAATATTTTACTTGGTCAATACTCTGTCTGTGTCAAGTATTGCAGATATAAACATATCTGCTGAAAGAAAGAAATTGTAAGTACGTAGCTCAATGCTGGCACATTTTTGAAAGAATAGTTCATGTTCAACAAGACTGTAGTTACAAAACATAACCTTTAATCAGAAACAGACTGCCAATGTTCCAAATAAAGAATAAAAAAACAAGAAAGGTAACATTTTTGGAATGTTTAGTTCAGGACTAAACAGAACATTCACAAGAACTTTGACCTAACAGCCTTTAAAAATGAACAAACAAGAGACATAAGGGACAAAAATAAGTTATGCTTTTCATTTCTCATTTTCATTACTTTATTGTCCCATCGCTGGGAAATTCGGGTCGCTTCCTCCCAGTGGAAAGCTAGCAGCAACGGAGTCGCGCTACCCAGGTGTCTGCGTGTTTAGGTGTATTCAGCCACCTGCACTTATGGCAGAATGACCAAGGTCTTTTACGTGCCATTGTGATAACACGGGGGTGGGACATGGCTTCCGTCTCTGGGTCTGCACATAAAGTTGACCCGTGTCCGTCCCGGCCCGAATTCGAACCTGCGACCTTCCGATCACAAGTCCAGTGCTCTACCAACTGAGCTACCGGGCTGTGACTTATCGTAGAATGTACCCAAGAAGGTTGTAGCAATGACCAATAACTGAGTCATGGACAGAAAGACTGCTTTTGCTTCGTGGAACTTGAAGCATGAATCCGTTGGACACTCTTGATTTATGCTCACCCCAGCTGGTACAGATTCACAGAGAGGTGTGGGTGTGACTGCCTTCTATACCCACCAAGTACACTGAGTTGGTTGTCATGTTGTTATTATACTCACTGCTTTTATGGTAGTTTATTTTCATTCGTTCTGAATACTTGTTTGATTTTCTCTTAAGATTTTTTACATTTTGTTATTATTGTTGCTGGTAACTGGTCCTTACTTAAAGGCAGAGTAAGCCTTCCGTAAACCATCACAGATACGGTCAGGCTTTTACACACAGTACAAACACCATTTCATTTAAACACTCACCAATTGAGAACATCCTAGGTGCCCTCCGTAAAGAGCGAACAATTTTCAAAGAATTTATTTTTGCGTGGTTTATCTTACCCCTGAGCCATTGTGAACCCGTGTGATCCAGTTTTCCCTTTTGACAATGCAGTCGTCATAGTTAGTCATTTGAATGCGACTCGACGTGAGCTTATCTACAATAGCACGTTTTTTTTATGCACGAAACAACGGCTGTGGTTCACAAGAACTCTAGCGATGGCTTTTGACTGTTGAGAGGAACGGCGATTTGCACTGATAAACCGGCCGTCGTCTGCTACGACCCTTGCGTGACCCTGCTTCCGGGCTTTTCTTTTTTTAAACTTTCACAACTTCGAATTGTTCTGATCTTGTCTTGATGAAAAACGAATTCTTTTATGATTAAAGAATGTTTGTGTAACAAGCTGTCAATTTATTATTTAGATTTTAAAAGTTAGGTCTAGCGCAAAAACGAGGCGCCGTTGTTGTTAACGGAACAAGTCTACGAAAATAAATTCTTTGAAAATGTCTCACGCTCGACAGAAAGCAGCCAGGATGTTCCCGTTCGGTGAGCGTTCAAATGGAAGTATGCTTGTGCCGTATTTAGACGCTCGGGGAGCTCTGTGATGGTTTACGGGAGGCTTACTGTGCCTTTAAACAGTGGTACTGGTAGCATTTAAGATGTTTATAACACATATTAAGTTGTTTCATTTGTAGTTACTGAGTCGTCTCACGTTTACGACTATAACTTCAGTTCAAGGACATTGAGCATTAGTTTAAAAATTAAGTATAAATCATTTGTTTTTAACTTTCATTCTATGGTACAACAGATCTGTTACACACAAATTATAAGGGTTGCAAACAGATACGGGTGGCCGAGTGGTAACGCACTTGCGCTCGGAAGCGAGAGGTTGCGAGTTTGACCCTGGGTCAGGGCGTTAGCAATTTTCTCCCCCCTTTCCTAACCCAGGTTAACCTTTGCCGGGTGCCGCTTTTGACTACACACGCCCGACGATGCGGGTTTTTCTGAACCCATACATTTGAAAGAGGGTTTTTACCGTTTATTTCTCTAACGACGGGGTGGGTTCAGGGAAATTCACAGCGCTACTTCAGTGGGTGCATCAAGTTTCTCCCTTCACCGACTTCTTGCAGGGGAGGGAGAGGTGGAGGGAGAGGGGGAGGGAGAGACTGAGAGAGACTGAGAGACTAAGAAAGAGAGAGAGAGAGACTAAGAAAGAGAGAGAGAGACTAAGAAAGAGAGAGAGACTAAGAAAGAGAGAGAGAGAGAGACTAAGAAAGAGAGAGAGACTAAGAAAGAGAGAGACTAAGTAAGAGAGAGAGAGAGAGACTAAGAAAGAGAGAGAGAGACTAAGAAAGAGAGAGAGAGAGACTAAGAAAGAGAGAGAGAGAGAAAGAGAGAGAGACTAAGAAAGAGAGAGAGAGAGACTAAGAGAGAGAGAGAGAGAGAGACTAAGAAAGAGAGAGAGAGACTAAGAAAGAGAGAGAGAGACTAAGAAAGAGAGAGAGAGAGACTAAGAAAGAGAGAGAGAGACTAAGAAAGAGAGAGAGAGAGACTAAGAAAGAGAAAGAGAGAGACTAAGAAAGAGAGAGAGAGAGACTAAGAAAGAGAGAGAAAGAGAGACTAAGAAAGAGAGAGAGAGAGACTAAAAAAGAGAGAGAGAGAGACTAAGAAAGAGAGAGAGAGACTAAGAAAGAGAGAGAGCGAGAGACTAAGAAAGAGAGAGAGAGACTAAGAAAGAGAGAGAGAGAGACTAAGAAAGAGATTGAGAGAGACTAAGAAAGAGAGAGAGACTAAGAAAGAGAGAGAGAGAGACTAAGAAAGAGAGAGAGAGAGACTAGGAAAGAGAGAGAGAGAGACAAAGAGAGAGAGAGAGACTAAGAAAGAGAGAGAGAGAGAGACTAAGAAAGAGAGAGAGACTAAGACAGATAGACAGACAGACAGACAGAGCAACTGACATACAGACAGAGAGATACGGACAGACAGACAGAGAGACAGACAGTCTCTTGGAGACAAACAGGCAGACAGACACTGTTCCGCCGCTTTGGTAATTATGGGTGTAGCAGAACCCGCGCCGTCGGCAGAGGGATAGTTACAATCACTACTACTCTTTAAAAGTATGGGTTTGTGTGAACCCACGCCATCGGTAGTGTTTATGTAAATTATCATAATCAATTAATTTTAATGTTTTGTCATGTACACACTAAAAATTTGCAGACAGAGAGCAAATTAGGTGTGTGAGAGATACTTAAAATTTCAAAACGATACCTTTAATGGTTCCAGAGTTACAATGATTTTAGTGTGTCTCTGGGTACAGGTGAACCCAGGAAGCACGGCAAAGGTTAAGGTGGTGGGTTCAAGTGCTAGTCTTTCGGATGAAACGAAAAACCGAGGTCCCTTCGTGTACACTACAATCATTGGGGTGTGCACGTTAAATATCCCACGATTGACAAAAGGGTCTTTCCTGGCAAAATTGTATAGGCATAGATAAAAAAAATGTCCACCAAAATACCCGTGTGACTTGGAATAATAGGCCGTGAAAAGTAGGATATGCGCCGAAATGGCTGCGATCTGCTGGTCGATGTGAATGCGTGATGTATTGTGTAAAAAATTCCATCTCACACGGCATAAATAGATCCCTGCACCTTGAGTCCGAGTCTGGAGATACGTGCGCGATATAAGACTTCATATAATAATAAAGTTCCTGGCCTGAAAAAAATGAACTTGCTTTAATTTGCACTGTACATGTTCCAACCTGCCTTTTGAACATGTCAATAGATAAATTATAGATGTGACAAACATTAAAAAAACTATTTATGCTATTGTGTACACATATATGTATCCTCCTGACAAGTACAATTTTGACAAATGGAACCACTGCTTACAAAATACATAACTTTCAGATTAAAAACAAAGGAGTTTATCACAAATAATAATTTTGTTATGTCATTTTCTAATTAAATATAACAAAGAATGTCAAACAAAACTTCTTCTCCAACACTTTAAATGGAGTCTCTCACTCAGTGCATTGGGCTATTAGATAAATTTTACAGTAAATGTAATTATGTTGATCATGTAATCATGTGCTTAACACATGTATTCACTTTTTCTACAGCCTAATTTTTCATTTTCATTACTTTATTGTCATATCGCTTAGAAATTCGGGCCACTTTCTTAAAGAGAAAAGCTAGCAGCAAAAGAGTCTCACTACCCAGGCATGTGGGTGCTCGTGTAATCAGCCAGCTGCACTTCTGACAGAATAACGGGGGTCTTTTACATGCCACAGCGGTGACAAGGGGGTGGGACATGGATACTGTCTCTGAGCCTGCACACAAAGTTGACCCATGTCCATCCTGGCCCAGTGTCGAACCTGTGACAGGCGGATCACAAGTGTAGTGGTCAACTGAGCTACCAGGCCCTCCATGTAGAAGCACTTGAACTGAGATGAACTTCCTGACTATCGTCGTCAGCATCCGTCAGTCACGTGGGGCCATGGACCTGCGCCTGGGAGGAATAATCAGTTGGCACAGCGTCTGCTGTGGCCGTGTAGACCGATGCGCGAGTGACAGTCTCTGCCGCAGCGGCTACACTTGTGAATATCTGATGATGTTGATACTTTGATGTTCTTTTCTTTGAGCCTTTGTGCTTTCGAGGCTATAATGCAGCAAACAACACATGTACAGAGGTTTAGCACTCGTGGAGAACATAACTTGACATCAAATGCTGGTGGGTGTTAAAAACAATTGTAATTTGTACAGTGTTCATTCATAAATGGGATGTAATGGTGCACAAAGCTACAAACAGCATGATTGTGGTTTTTGAGTCACTTGAGAAAAAGTGACTCTATGTAATCGGTCAGTGTTAGTCTGTCCGGCCGGCCGTCCGGCCGGCCGGCCGGCCGTAGACACCACCTTAACGTTGGACTTTTCTCGGAAACTATCAAAGCGATCCGGCTCATATTTTGTTTAGTCGTGACCTCCAATGACCTCTACACTTTAACGATGGTTTCGTTGACCTTTGACCTTTTTCAAGGTCACAGGTCAGCGTCAAAGGAAAAATTAGACATTTTATATCTTTGACAAAGTTCATCGGATGTGATTGAAACTTTGTAGGATTATTCTTTACATCAAAGTATTTACATCTGTAGCCTTTTACGAACGTTATCAGAAAAACAAGGGAGATAACTAGCCTTTTCTGTTCGGCAACACACAACTTAACGTTGGGCTTTTCTCGGAAACTATAAAAGTGACCGGGCTCAAATTTTATGTGAACGTGACTCCCAGTGACCTCTACACTTTGACGTCTGCTTTGGTGACCTTTGACCTTTTTCAAGGTCACAGGTATGTCTTGAAGGAAAAAAATTGAAATATCATATCTCTGAAACTATTCATCGGATTTGATTCAAACTTTATAGGATTATTCTTTACATCAAATTATTTACATCTGTATTGTGTTGTGAATAGCAATTTCTTCCTGTCCATCTGATGCCTCATATAATATTCAGAACTGCGAAAGTGACTCGATCGAGCGTTTGCTCTTCTTGTTGTATAGTGTATTCTCTGTGTCACTCTATCACAAGTGAATTGTAAAGCGATCTGGTTTTACTGCGAAACTAATTGTACAGTAGTTATCCACATACTTGCATTTAATTTCACATTAACATGTGTATACTTTTGTTGTGTTATTGACATTTTGCATTGGCATCATTCATAACAAGGAGAAATGTAAGTTATCTGTTTTATTTTCAAGTAGCTGTCTGCTTTTCTTTCGTCTTTCTTTTTCTTTCTTTCTTTGGGGGAAAATAACACTGCATGGTTGTTAAGTCAAAAAAATATCTTTCACTAGAACACAAGTTCAATCTTGCTTAGTCATTTTTCTGTCACTGGGATTAGGTACGATTGGCAGATAAGATTGTAGGTGTACACTTCCTTGTGGCATTTCACTCTAAGTACGGCATCTGGGATGTTGTAAGTTCGGGAAAAGAAAAGATATGTAGGCATACGCACTGTTCTGAAAACAAACTTCCCTTTTAAAAACTGCTGGGTTATTCAGGCATCTACAATAGAATGTAATAAATGAGTTGGGGTGCAAGCAAAACACACAATTCTATTGTGTCTTGTATGGTTAGTCTGTGTCCTTGTTTGTATTCATCATACTAGTGCAGTAGAATTGTAAATATACATGTGGCTCTTATGTGTAAGCTTTTGTTGGAACACATCCTGTGTGTACATACTGTGGCAATTTGCGGTGTGTAGATTTTAATATAAGTACATGTAACACCATAGATTCATTTCAAATTGCTTATCATTCATTTTGTTTTTAAACATTGATGTCTAACTTCATCACTTTCTGCTTTATCAGCACCAGTGAAGAAAGCTTAAGTGGACATGTCTCCATGCAAAAGCAGACATTTTGTTGGTGTCAAATGTAGACCAGTGAACATTTGTTGAACACACTGTAGTTCAAAGGCTTTTGGTCAAAGTGGGCATTATTGTTAAATACCATGGCCGCCTTTGTAGTTTTTTTTACTTAGATTATGCTCATAATCTTGCTGTATACCTTTCAGCTATATGAATTACACACTGTTATTTCTGCATCGTGGTGCCACATGCAGGCTTTGTTGTTTTAAAGCATGCAGACCATGTTATTACATATTTTTTAAAGTTTAAACAGCACATTGAAAATGTGGTTGTAACTTGAGAGAACACAAATTCGTTGACTTTAAAACCAATTTTGTTGTTGAGTTTTGTTTTTAAAATTAGTAAAGCAACAAAAAGATGTTTTCCTGCTACATGTGCATCCTTTTATGCAGGAATGACCCACAACCTTCTGAAATGTTGCTGGCAACAACCAAATAAATAAACAAACAAACAAACAAACTGCACTTTTGTCATTGTTAATCTTGAACATTTTCGTAAAGACAGAAGAGAGGAAAGATAATCCAGAGAAAGTGTGTTCATAAAAAGCTTTTCCAATTTTGTTCTTCTAAGATGTTGAAGTGAGCCACAGTTTTGTTATGTTATAAATCTTTTGATGAAGCAAACTCATGGTTATGCAGTTTAATAAAGGCAGACAAGTCACAAAACATGTTTGCATTAGACTATTTGTACTGGATTGGATTATACTGATTGGTAAATTGATAATGATTGTATAGTTTCTTTTAGAATGTCAATAAACTCTCATAGATATATATTTTGGGATTGTTTGTTTCTGTGAGTGTGTCGTTTACTTGGGAATGAAGTGTTCAATACATAGGTTATGTGCAGGGCAAGGGTACAGTGAAGCTAATACACGCGCGCAAGTCAAAACTGATTTGAAACATACACAAACGCTCACATGTGCAATTACTCACTTGCACACACGAATACCTACACACACATGTACATTTACTCACTTGCACACACTAAAAAGAAAAAGATTTTCTGCAACTCTCCCAGAATTTATTCACTTTTATAGGCCATGCACTAAACTGGTGAGGCTACAAAAACAAAATGGTGGCCGGATTGGGGAAGCTGACCAATCCTGTTAATTTCTGCCTACCTGAAACCTTTTTTCACCACTCTTAGAAAAAAATATGGCTAACAGAAAATCAGTGGGACATTTTGTGCTCCATTCT
Source organism: Littorina saxatilis (assembly GCF_037325665.1). Classification (NCBI taxonomy): domain Eukaryota; kingdom Metazoa; phylum Mollusca; class Gastropoda; order Littorinimorpha; family Littorinidae; genus Littorina; species Littorina saxatilis. The sequence goes on along the minus strand of NC_090246.1, from coordinate 56,465,939 downwards.
GACAAAAAATGCAATGTTTTTGATAAATCATCAGATTGACTTGTCACAAACAAATAGAATGTAATTAATTAAAAAGAAGCTGCCTACCCTTCTTTCTTTGATCATGTTATATGTACCCTAATCCAGTTTTTTTCTGTTTTAGGGGAGGGGGGGGGGGTATTTTAGGGCCTTCATTTTAAATTTGCAAATTGTAATCGTCGTGTTAAAAGAATTGTTCTTCCACACACACACTGTGACACACCATAGATATCCCTGTATAGATCTATGGACACACGCACGCAACGCACCCCCTCTAGTTATTGACCACTTTCACCTGTTGCCAGTGAAGGCTTTATGAGCAGTGTCAGAGCACAGGCGGAAGGTATCGTTCAAAAAGTAGTGGTCCAGTGAACGATACCTTCCGCCTGTGGCCAGAGCCAGTAGACAACACAGAGTGTGTACTCTAGCCAGTCTCTATCTGCTGAAGGGACATTAAAACCCAAAAACCAAACCAAACTATAGTCTCTACTACTCTTGCTGTATGAAAATTCTTGTTCCATTGGCACAGAGGTCATTGACAAGCAGGTAAGAGAAGTTTCACGTCACAAATGCTAAAAACAACCAGGTAAAATGTTTTATTTTGTATCATTGTTTATTATTAGTGGCATGGGCTGCAGGTGATTTTTTAAAATATTTAATTTTTTAGGCTCTTGTTACAAGGGAAATAAGCCTTATCTTTCCTTCCACAGCACTTGAGTTACCTAACTTGAGACCAAAGTCATGCTCTCAGATTGAACTTGTTCGATGTTGACATCTTTATGATTGATTTCACTGGGGAAACTTCATCGGTACGTCATTTGCCTGTTATTACTTTTGCAGCTGCGTATTCATTATGCTATGCGTTAGAATCAGTCGTAAGTGCCTGACTGCATACGACCTGTTTTATAACGTGCATGTGTTGGTCGGCACGTAAACAGTGACTGTGAAGGCAAAAAAACATATTATCCACTTTCACACGATCACACACTCTTCCTTATTTATTATGTTTACTCCTCCCCACGCTATATTTGCGCAAAACACACGCGCGTACGCACACCTACACACACACACACACACACACACACACACACACTTATGGGGAGATTCGGGAAAAGCAGCGGTACTTTAAGTTATAGTTATACAGTCTAGAGACCTAGTGCTTGCTGCCGCGCGAGCCCAGAAAATTTTCCCTCTTTATCTTTGCTGCGCTGGCGGCAAAACCCCTTCGCGCAAAGGTGTTTCCAGACACATCCTACGTAGGGTGTAAAATCATAATATTTATGATAATGCCAAGCTTGTAATAAATTTTCGACTTTAAATTTATAAGATAATGTGTTCAGTCAGTTCTTAGTTCAAATGAGAATGTAATAAAATACAACAGGACAAAGATTATGAGTAATGAGTGATATCTAATTTTTTTGTCCTTGTAGAAATTTTCTGTAGGCTAGCATATTGCCATGGGGGGACTGTCCAAAACACTGTTTGGACTAGCAGGAGTGGCTGCCAGCTTTGCCATTCTGTGTAACCTGCCAGTCAACCCGTTTGTCCCTGCCCCCAAGCCTGCCTCACTGGCATACCTGTCGGAAACTACGCTCACCAAACTGGATGACCCTCCTCGTCAATTCAAGGTTAGTGTGATTCTGCAGAGACTAACAGTATACATGTATATGGTGAATGCCTCTGTTTCTGTTGTTTTGCATATATATATACGACTTGTGTCTGTGTGTGTGTGTGTGTGTGTGTGTGTGTGTGTGTGTCCGCGATGCACGCCCAAGGTTCTCGATGGATCTGTTTCAAATTTGGTGGGCATATTCAGGTACACCCCGGACACAACCTGCTCAATGAGATATTTAAAACACGTGCTCTCAGCGCGCAGCGCTGAACCGATTTTGGTTTTTCTCTGGATCCATTCCCAGTAACTCTTCCTTATCTTCTCCAGTGTTTTCAGCGTTTATCTCCCTTCCTTCGTGTGGCGTCAATCCATATTCCCGTTTCTATTTTTAGAAGGTCACTGTCGACAATGCTCAATCCATATTCCCGTTATACTATTTTTAGAAGGTCACTGTCCTGGCGAAGCCGGGTATTACTCTTCTCCAGTGTTTTGCACGTTTATCTCCCTTCCTTCGTGCGGTGCGCCGGCAAAGCTGGCGTACACCTGGCAAAGCCGGGTCCCCGGCGCAGCCAGGTATTCGGTTCGACTTCTTCCCGGCGAAGCCGTACCCGGCGAAGCGGGTATTCATCTAGTATATACTATAGATATGATTATACATCACAATAAAAAGTTCAACACCAAGCCAGAATGTCTCATCTTTTGTTTCCAAATTTTTGGCCCGCAGGCCTTCTTCAAAGGTACACAGACCAAGCGTCTATAGATATATGATTATATTTAAAGAAAATTACCGTATTTGATGGATTACAAGACGCACAGTTTTATAAGCAGCACCCCCGACTTTTAAGAAAAAAATTGGGACGAGCCACGTATAGGCCGCGTCACTATATTAGCCGCCGTCGAAAAAAATATAATCAGATCGTGTCAATCAATCAAACAACCAGGCAAACGAAAGTACGGTATTTGGCGAAATCGGCTCCGAGAATAAACAAGTGAAACAAAGGAGAAAAGTGAAAAAGATTGAAGAAAAATATCACACACACAATTTGTAACCAACACACACATGTAGTCCCGCCCGGAATAAGCTTTTTTGGGATGATTTACGACTTTTGCGCACATTTCGAGCAGACGAAAACACAACATGGCGGCTCTCGCTCCTCCAACTATCGCGAGACACAAAAAAACGAAATCTTGCGTGCGCGAGATCCTGATACATCCGGTGTTTCTCTGTACGCTATCTTGTCACGACGACTTGTTGACAAACGAAGATTCGCGAAAGAAAGAGAAAAGTGCCGAGTCTTCAGTAGAGAGCTAAGGCCAACAAAAAAAAATTGTCTGTTTAGGGTAACCCGACCGACCCTATCGATTTGGCGCCGACCCAAAAACTTTTTTTTGATTTCAAAAAAAAAAAAGAAAAAAAAAGAGGTAAAAATGCTAAAAAGAGACATTTGGCGTTTCTTTCTCTCCCTTTCTCTCTGTTTTATTTATACGTTAGTTTTGAAACATGTATTCATCAAATATAAGAAGTGAATGTTCAGCCAACATAGCATTTACAACAAAAAAACAACAACAAAAAACAAAAAACCTACCTACCTACCGACCCTACTTTTTTTGGTCATGTTACCCTAAACAGACAATTTTTTTTTTTTGGCCTAATAAAGTACCGGTAATCGCTAATCGAGCGAAATGAAAATCCGCGGCGACTTCCATTAGGTGAATGCTATTCAAGTTTAGGTAACGTTTTAGCCGCATCTTTTTATAAGCCGCAATGCGATTTTTTTGGAAAAAAAGTCGCGGCTTGTAGTCCGTCAAATACGGTACACGTATATGATTTTATCTATATTCACACTGTCAAAATCTTCTTTTTTTTTTTAACTCCTTCCATGTTGTTCATACCTTGGTCACATATTGGTGTTATCTCACAGATTGCCTTTGTTTTCTCTGTAACATAAATCTTTAAATTTTACAGGCTAAAGAATTGTGGGAAAAGACTGGAGCTGTTATTATGGCTGTACGAAGACCAGGCTGTGCTCTTTGCCGAGAGGTAAGGTTGATCTGACCACAGAATTTAACACACTTAAGAAATACAGCCACAGCAGTACAAAGTTGACTACATCTCCTCAGTTAGTGGAGGGGGGGCGATGCTTTACCACGTGCACGGGGAATGGGCTTTTTGGACGTAACGTGCATGGGAATGGGGAAATTCTCGTAGCGTGCACCGTGCACAGAGGTCCGGCGTGCACCGTGCATGGAGCTTTTTCGTAACGTGCACCGTGGATCGCCGTGCATGGCACTTTTGGCCTCAACGTGCACGTGCACAGACCCCCCCATGGTGACCCTCTTAGTGGAGCACACTACAAAAACACGTTCACTCTCTCTCTCTCGTGTCTCTCAAATTCTCTCTCACATAGCATGTACAAAGTCAATTAGAATTTAGCTAAGAAAACAGACATCCAATCAAATTCTTAGTAACCATTAGTAACACAACATTCCAAGATGATACCACGTTTCATTGGTTAAAGACAAGAAGGAGGAGGGGGGGGGGGGGTAAATAAAAAAGAACCTCCCAGCCAGCTGACAGGCTTCTCTGATCCCCTATTTCAATCAATCAATCAATATGAGGCTTATATCGCGCGTATTCCGTGGGTACAGTTCTAAGCGCAGGGATTTTTTTTGATTTTTTGATTTTTTTTTAATGCAATTTATATCGCGCACATATTCCTATCTGTATCAAAGGAAATTACAATTTACACTCACTTCACATTTCCCCAAAGTGGAGGGTAGTCAGGCGTAATTAATTGCTTGCAGCTGTTGGAAGATAGTCACAGGTGCATTCCAGCACTTACAGTTTAAAGAATAATGAATAGACACAAAACACTAATCGATCGGCAACAAAGACTAAACTGGACAATGACAATAGCTTTACTCTAATTTACTGGTGACAGTTCACCCTGTCACACATGTGCCACAATAATTTAAGAGTTACAGGTAAAGTAGGCGATACATGTGTATGATCATTATTTGGCAGTTTTTAACTTGCACGGCAGAAGCATTTACAGTGTATTCTCTTGCAAACTGTAGGTAATGTAGCAGAGAAAACTTCTTACCCTCGATAAGCTGAATTTTTTTCTCTTTCAAGGAATAGGGGTTGGAAGCATTGGGCGGGAGTTGGTAATGGGGAGAATGCTGAGAATATATAGGGATTTGTTTATATTTTTATTGGTTTCCTGCAAGGTTTGAGCATTTATGATTGTTAAAAAAACTTGTAGTTACTAAATTGCTGCAATTTGTGTTAAGTCTTAAATTGACAGCCACTGGAGGAAAATAGTTAAGCATGGGTTTATTATATTCAGTCTACCTATAGTTACACCTTTGTAGTTCTGTTCAAAGATGTGAATTTGCAGGGGCGTTCTGGCAGTAGTGTGTGAGCATTAAAGTACGACTAAGACCTTGACGTTTAGCTGTTTTAGGGAAACCTAAGAACAATAAAGTATGAATAAGACCTGGATTCTTTCCTGTTTTTAGGTAACTTTAGAACATTGAAGTAAAAATAAGACCTGTATGTTTTACTGTTTTTGGCTCACGTAAGTGTAGCCTATGCGATGCTAACTTTTGTCTGTCTGTCCGTGCGTGCGTGCGTATTTATGTATGTCTGTGGTAGAAACTTTAATATTTGACTGAACACCGAAATACTAATTTTACCTGGTTATTATTCAAGCAACAGCTTCAAAGTATTGAAGCAATGATCAACATTTCGTCGGCACGTATGTAGTTAAAGTGTGTATCCAAAGAAAACGGGTGGTGGGGGGTTTTGGGGGGGTAAAAACAGGTGACTGGTTTGTGTCGTGTGTGGTATGTAGACCAGGTCAGGGGTCAAGGTTAGGTCAGATCGCGTGAAGGATTGTGGTATAGATACAGTTATCACCGAGCTGCAGTTCGCCGATTTGGAGAAGACGAGTTCCACATTGTTCGGTTTCATAGCTCCAGAAAAATAGATAAGGAAGATACCAAAGGAGATTTCCTACAGGTTAATCTGCACAGCGTGTTTCCAGTGTCTGCGCGAGGAAGCGCTGTCGAAAGCGCAGTTTCGATCTGTCCATCTGACAGTCGTGTCCCCGTAAGTAGGCTACAGACAGACAGATCTAGATCTAGTGTCTCCCACTCTTGCACCGTGTCACCTATGGCTATGCTTACTGTGTGTGTGTGTATGTGTGACGGAGTGATTGAGTTTGTGTTACTGTTTGTCGATTTCTTACGTGAGCCTTGAAGGCTTCGCCTCTTGTTAGGTAACTTGTGAACATTAAAGTAAGAAATAATTCCTTGATGTTTTGTTGTTTTTATATAACTTATGAGCATTAAAGTAAGAATACGATCTTGATGTTTTGCTGTTTTCAGGAAGCTTTAGAACTCGCCAAGCTTCATCCAGAGTTAAAGTTACGGAACATCCCACTGTATGGCGTTGTTCATGAGAGGTTGGGAGCGCAAGAGTTCGCTCCGTACTTGCAAGCGGATGGAATTTTGTTGGACACTGAGGTCAGTGGCAAATAAGTGTTGCTGCTGTTCCTGGTAGCAGGTCTTTTCCCATTGATGATTGCAGGTACAGAGTTGAGAGGATAATGAAATAAGTGTGTTTGTTCTTTTACTATATGGAAACATTTGAATTGAAACTGTGTGTGTGTGTGTGTGTGTGTGTGTGTGTGTGTGTGTGTGTGTGTGTGTGTGTGTGTGTGTGTGTGTGTGTGTGTGTGTGTGTGTGTGGGTGGGTGGGTGGGTGGGTGGGTGGGTGTTAGATATCCTGCACCAGAGTTATTATCACTTTTTCAAGTCAGTTGCACTTTTCTTTCCTTTTTACATTTAGTCAAGTTTTGACTAAATGTTTTAACATAGAGGGGGGAATCGAGACGAGGGTCGTGGTGTATGTGTGTCTGTGTGTGTGTGTAGAGCGATTCAGACTAAACTACTGGACCGATCTTTATGAAATTTGACATGAGAGTTCCTGGGTATGAAATCCCCAGACGTTTTTTTCATTTTTTCGATAAATGTCTTTTATGACGTCATATCCGGCTTTTCGTGAAAGTTGAGGCGGCACTGTCACGCTCTCATTTTTCAACCAAATTGGTTGAAATTTTGGTCAAGTAATCTTCGACGAAGCCCGGACTTCGGTATTGCATTTCAGCTTGGTGGCTTAAAAATTAATTCATGACTTTGGTCATTAAAAATCTGAAAATTGTAAAAAAAATATTTTTTTTATAAAACGATCCAAATTTACGTTCATCTTATTCCCCATCATTTTCTGATTCCAAAAACATATAAATATGTTATATTCGGATTAAAAACAAGCTCTGAAAATTAAAAATATCAAAATTATTATCAAAATTAAATTGTCCAAATCAATTTAAAAACACTTTCATCTTATTCCTTGTCGGTTCCTGATTCCAAAAACATATAGATATGATATGTTTGGATTAAAAACACGCTCAGAAAGTTAAAACGAAGAGTGGTACAGAAAAGCGTGCTATCCTTCTCAGCGCAAGTACTACCCCGCTCTTCTTGTCAATTTCACTGCCTTTGCCGTGCGCGGTGGACTGACGATGCTACGAGTATACGGTCTTGCTGAAAAATGGCATTGCGTTCAGTTTCATTCTGTGAGTTCGACAGCTACTTGACTAAATGTTGTATTTTCGCCTTACGCGACTTGTTTCTTTTCTTTTTTTAAGCGGGCAGAGTTCAAGGCAGAATTAAGAATAGCAGCTGTACATGTACAAACAACATTGTTGAATGGGACTGAGGTTGGCAAAGATTTGATCCAGTAGATTTAGTTTTTTTTTATTGTTGAAATAAAACTTTTACTGGAGCAGCATTACATAAGAGTACCACTCAAAGAATATTGCCTTTTTCTTTACAAAAAATATGTTGAAAATTAAACGCCAACCATGTTGTTGTTGTTTTTGCAGCGCCGTTTTTATGGGCCCCAGGAAAGATGGATGTTTATCTCAGGTTTCATGAGAGCCAGCGTGTGGAAAAACATTTACCGTACTAAGCAGAGAGGAGTGGAGGGCAACCTAGATGGAGAGGGCAGACTTTTGGGAGGTATACATATGGTTTTAAAGCTGCATGTGCAAAAAATAATGACAAACATCCTGTATTCTTGATTCAATTCCTGTAGCGTGATTTGGATTGCAGAAATAAATGCCATGCGTTCTGATTCTAATAACACCTGGTGTAAGATAATGCATTTTTGTGTAGAAGTAGCACAGATCTGTTGCATAATATTCTACTCTTATTCGTGACTTTTGTCAGAAATGTACAGCTAGAAACTGTTCACAAATGTGGTGCTATTTACAAGAAAACTCTCAACAATAATTTTATCAGGATTTTCCTTAAGTTTCATACATCACATGCTCCTGGAGGAGTCAACCATATTTTTGACATTTCTTCCCAAATTGGCTCAAATTTCATATTCGAATCATAAAAAATCTCTACTTCCTTCCACTTAAAAAAAATTTCCTTTTTTTAATTCCACCATTTAAAATTACCTTAAAATGTGAAAGATTAAGATTAATTTTTTTGCCCCATGCTACTAATGAGCTACACTTTTTTGTTCAGGAATAGTGCTGTCCGCGATGTGGTGATATTTCATCAGTACATTGCTAAGCTGCAGATAGGCAGACTCAGCGGTGATACATGATGTTATTATGGAAGCAGCTAACCGATACACCGATTTCTTTCTTTACTGTTGATGCAGGTATCTTTGTAGTCGGCCCAGGAGAACAAGGGATCCTGTTGGAACACCGCGAGAAAGAATGGGGGGACCTTGCCAACACTACAGACATTCTCAGCGCAGTTAGGAGGATGGCTGTGTCTAAATCTTAGACTGCAGTCATGTGCCCGTTGTGTTTTGCGTTCTATACTTTTTTGTCTGTGATGTTATCTGTGATATTTGTGTATGTCTGTTTGCCTTGTGTGTGTTTGGTTGAGGGAGATAAAATGGATGGAAGTGTATCAAAGTATGTCCACATTTATTACCATGTTAATGCATCATGTGACTAAGAAGAAGAAGACTAATGTGACCAACCAGGACTGGTTTTCAGTGACCCTCTATACATGTTAGAGCGTCAGGCTGGGGTCCTTTTTGATTATCATGCTACAAATAAACAAGACAAACAAAAAAGTTTGAATTTGAAATAGCAGCATGACTTACTCTGAGGAATGACACTTTTAATGTTTGAAATAATGCACTTCAATTTGTGAAACTAAAAGTACTGAAAAGTCAATTTTGTCGATGGGTGGTGCAAAAAATGGCAAACACTACCCACCCTTTGAGCATGCCATGCTAAGGCCTGCTGCTAACGAAGTGTCATAGCCGCGTCTATGCATCTTGCATCTGTGCGTCGGCTAATGACGAGTACTTGGCCTGTGTTTTTTTTCATGTGACGTGTAGCGCGATGAAGAAAAAAAAAATTTGGCTGCGTGGCACACCGCTTTAGAATAGAATCGATCCTTTTTTTTACGCATGCTGCATGTACTGTTGCGTGCGACCAACCAATCAGAGCAATGTATTTGAAGGAACACAATCCTGTCTTTTAATTGTCAAAGGAGGACGGTGTGTGTCTTTGTGTAAAATGTTGTCAACGCTTGTAAACAGCCATTTATAAATAAATGCTTCCCATGTGTTGTGTGTGTGTTCATGCCATGTATAGGCAGGTGATCGTTTCCTTTTAAACACAGTCATTGTAGTACAAATAGCAGATACTTATCACCAAAGATTTCAATCGCTGCAAGATCGTATCCATGTGTTCAACTTTGTTGACAATCTTCAGCTGCCTCCGTGGTTTAATGGAGAAGACGTGGCGCATACTTTGTTCCCTCCTGTTTTCTTTTGAAATAATTGTGCCAGTATCAAGTTGGCAGGGTTTTGGTTGTGCCTAAGAGGGATATTTTTTCTGTCTCCATCTTCTTGTGCATGGGAATGGGTATGAGGTTGCCTGAGTGGGAGATTCTTTTCCCATCTTGCATATTACCTGGTATAAACACAGAAGATTGTATACCAAGAGTGCCAACTTTGGCTATTTTAACAGTATTTGTAACAGTATAATGTTTTACTTTGCTGAGTCCTGCTGCGCGCTTGCTGTTGGGAAACGGACTGAACCCATACGGTTCCTTCCAACCTATATCTCTGCCTCTCACCCTCCACTACAGCCCCCCCCCCCCCCCCTCCCTTTTATTCGTTGCTCATTCTCCTATTACCTCAACACCGCCCTCCCCCCTTCCTCTCCCCTCCCCATGTGCTAGACCATCCCACCACTCTGACCACACACCGACATCTGTTCTCACGGTGGCACCACAGCTACACACACTCCTCCCAACCCCACACCCCCCCCCCTTCCTGCACACAGCAACATACACTCTTAGTTTAAATTAACTTTTTTCCAGAAACTACACTTTAATAATCATTTATTCACATTTAGCACTACTACCTAGGTGCTGACTTGATCAGGTATTTTTTTAGCACAGAACTAGAAAATGTTGACACATGCTATGGATATGATTCAAACGTAGAATGACATTGATTCTTTGGATTTATGATTTTTTCTGCCCCTACCTCACTAAACAACTAATAACTTTTAAATAAACACTCTCAGTACAATAATTCAAATTGTCTCCGAGAGCAGAAAGAATACCGTTTCCTAACATTTCAATCACTTTTTTGGCGATAAAAATCGAATTTTGTGAAAAGTCTTGGTAGTAATGCTAAATTTAACTTCCTTCACAAACCACAGCAATTCTTTTTGTATCGCACATTATAAGGGAGAGAACTTGCAAAATTTAATGTCTACTTAGAGTAAGATCCCCTGTTTTTCCCGCTGCAAAATTAATGACACGCGAGGCATTGGCGCTGTGTGTGCGAACCTCAGGTACACGCAGCACGCATGCATCATTTCGTCATAAGCTGACACACAGATGTAGTGCCACTGAAGCTGCATAGGTCTTAAGCTGGTCAAAAGAAATTGTGACTCAATTGACCTCAAATGTACTTTCACGTTATTTCCTTCCTTTTTACATTTAGTCAAGTTTTGACTAAATGTTTTAACATAGAGGGGGAATCGAGACGAGGGTCATGGTGTCTGTGCGTGTGTGTCTGTGCGTGTGTGTGTGTAGAGCGATTCAGACTAAACTACTGGACCGATCTTTATGAAATTTGACAGAGTTCCTGGGTATGATATCCCCAGACGTTTTTTCATTTTTTTTGATAAATGTCTTTGATGACGTCATATCCGGCTTTTTGTAAAAGTTGAGGCGGCACTATCACACCGTCATCTTTCAATAAAATTGATTGAAATTTTGGCCAAGCAATCTTCGACGAAGGCCGGACTTTGGTATTGCATTTCAGATTGGAGGCTTAAAAATTAATTAATGACTTATTTTTTTATAAAAGGATCCAAAATTACGTTCATCTTATTCTTTATCATTTTCTGATTCCAAAAACATATAAATATGTTATATTCGGATTAAAAACAAGCTCTGAAAATTAAAAATATAAAAATTATGATTAAAATAAAATTTTCTAAATCGATTTAAAAACAATTTCATCTTATTCCTTGTCGGTTCCTGATTCGAAAAACATATAGATATGATATGTTTGGATTAAAAACACGCTCAGAAAGACCCCCCGCGGGTTAGGGGGAAGAATTTACCCGATGCTCCCCAGCATGTCGTAAGAGGCGACGAACGGATTCTGTTTCTCCTTTTACCCTTAAGTGTTTCTTGTATAGAATATAGTCAATTTTTGTACAGATTTTAGTCAAGCAGTATGTAAGAAATGTTAAGTCCTTTGTACTGGAAATTTGCATTCTCCCAGTAAGGTAATATATTGTACTACGTTGCAAGCCCCTGGAGCAAATTTTTCATTAGTGCTTTTGTGAACAAGAAACAATTGACAAGTGGCTCTATCCCATCTTCCCCCTTTTTCCCGTCGCGATATAACCCTCCGTGGTTGAAAACGACGTTAAACACCAAATAAAGAAAGAAAGAAAGACTCAGAAAGTTGAAACGAAGAGAGGTACAGAAAAGCGTGCTGTGCAGCACAGCGCAACCACTACCGCGCTAAACAGGCTCGTTAATTTCACTGCCTTTTGCACGAGCGGCGGACTAAGGTCATTGTGAAAAAAATGCAGTGCGTTCAGTTTCATTCTGTGAGTTCCACAGCTTAACTAAATGTAGTAATTTTGCCTGGCCTTACGCGACTTGGTGTCAATTTCGAGTCTATCGGTCTCACCTGGACAAAAAAAAGCGAAACAACTGATATGCATTTTTAACATGGTTTATTATGTGAGCTTATGTGTAAATGCAGTTATTCAATTTCTAATAACTCGTAATGATGTTGATTGTATTGGCTTCATAAAGTGTATTGCTATGATTGCGATATATACCGTTCTTGTGAAACCGACACATTGCATTCCTGCATGTGGACGGATGTGGTTGCGATTTGTTTCATTAATTTGATTTCAGTTGATCATTGATGTTAGTGAATTTTTACTTGTTTCAAACTCCTGTCCATGACATGGCAAAACAAAGGCATTCCCTCAACAGACGGTTGTACTCAACACTTTGAAAGTTACTTGAAACATTTCTGGATGGAATGATGGCTTAGGTTTGGTGTACTGTGATCACCAGAACTATGTTTCAAGGATCTCAAAGTAATGTGCTTGTTTTGTTCAACTTTTTTTTAAAGTGGGGAGAAAACACCTGGTTTTGGCATAACTAAACTTTACTGTGTCCAGTTGTTTTTACCGACAGCTTTTTGTGTGCAGAACTGGCAGGAATACTCACCGTTGATTTGTGCAGAATACATGCTTGCATTTTGTGATCTTTTTTCTAGTCTATGCATTCAATCAATAATAATACTCATACTTCAAATTTGAATAAAAAGTCAAAAATGATTTCTGTGATTGTGCATATCTTAATTTATTTAAAATTTGGTTTGATTAAATGTTAGTTAAAAAAAGAGAGACAAATTTACATGTGATAACAGCCTGTTGTAGTTTAATTAAAAGGATCCATTGTTCCCCTTGTACGCATGTTCTCTTGCATACATCTTCTTTGTTCATGGTCCTTCTCCCTTCATGGGTTGAAACTTCCACGTTCACTCATGCTTTTGCACGAGCGGGTTTTCGCGTGTATGACCGTTTTACCCCGCCATTCAGGCAGCCATACACCGCTTTCGAGGGAGCATACATATTCAAACACATTCAGAAACACAGTTTTCTTGGGTTTCTTTGAATCATAATTTATTGTTCACTCGAAAGTGCTCCTTGCACAGTCCAGCCCTTGCAAATTTGTACACTTTTCCATCAATAAAATAGACTTCACAGAATATCTCACAACAACGGCCAGCAATTCTGACCAAGGAAAAGGGGAACAAATCTCACCGAACAGAACTAACAGCTGATCAGCCCTATCAGCAATAAATTACACCTAGTGTTGCCGTTGGTTGACCAGAGCATGCAACTCATCCTTTAAAGCTGTGGTCTATTTATGACTTTCCGGGGCTACGAGGTTGAAAAATAGGGATAAAATCATGTACAGAATTCTGTACAGCAAACGCTACCCGAAACCCCACCTATACGGCGTGTATGACCTTGAGAGCTTCAGTCAACGCTTGAATTTTGCAGTGGTAACATCCGGTTTGCTCTCTCAGAGCTGAGCATATTTGTCGAGAAGGATCGAGCAGAAAAAATAAATGACTTGGCAGGGATTCGAACTCAAGGCCTCGGAATGTTGGGGCCGATGTCTTAACCGCTAGGCCACTCCACCCAGGGTCCCCACTGGTTTTTAGAAACAAAATTCCATGACTTTTCCATGACTTTCCATGAGCCTCAATAACATTTTCCATGACTAGATCCACAGGTCGCCATTTCCGAACACGCAAACTTTTTACGTCTTGTCACTGCCAGTTTTGACACTGGCTTGCTTTGCACTGAATTTGAGTCAGTTTCTACGCAGTGTCTCTTCGACAAGCAAGTCAAGCATTTGCTACGCAGTCAGATTATCGGTAATGTTTGCTGGTCCTGTCATTTCACTAAACTGGACCAGCCACTGTTTGTATCCATCTGCACTTTCGTAAATTCCGTTTCGTAACCGTCACTGTGACTTGACGAACTGTCATTTTTTTCACCGCGATACACAGTTCATTGCGAAGATCTTCCTTGGTAATTCGTTCCAATTCCGCATACTTTTTGTTGTCAAGAAACAACTCGAAAGAAAGTTTCAAACTCATCATCCTCCATCTTGCTTGTCGAAGCGCTAAAGTACTTTATCGATGCAAAAACAAAAGCAGAAAACTTTGACGAAACTGACTCAAATGCAGCGCAGACGACACGACGAGATAACGGAAGGAAGTGAGCCTCGCTTTGGCTCATGTGCCGTTAAAAATACCGTTATTCTCGTATGCAAATACGAACGAGAAGTTGGTCATACGAACAAGCCTTGTGCTGGTGACGCAAATCGCTGCTGGCTGGGGGGGGGGGGGGGGGGGGGGGGGGGATGGCTGGGCAACGAAAATTACCGCTGGCGCGCTAAAGGTTAATTTTTTTTCTTTCTTATTTTTGTTAAATTTCATGACTTGAATTGAAATTCCATGACTTTCCAGGCCTGGAAAATTAAAAATCAAATTCCATGACTTTCCAGGTTTTCCATGACCTGTACGAACCCTGTCCACCAGTGTTGTCAAAGATAAAAAAAATTGATAATTTTATATCTTTCTACGCTTGAATTGCCATTAAAATTTGCCTTTATTTGCAAACATGTTTCACGGAATCGCAGTACATGTTTACACCGTCATGCTACACGACATCTGTGATATCTCTATTTACAACATGCAAGAAAAATGAGAACAGTAATTGAATCTCTCCAAAGCTCTGTGCAGTTGAAAACGACTTCTAAGAAATAGTTATACATGTATTCACTTCTGAACAATGGGCGGATAGAGATATAAATCATGCTGCTTCAAGAATAACATAACATTAATTCATATCAATGTTTTTCCTTCTTTTTCTCGATTGGCCCAGTAGCCAAGTGGCTAGGACATGCGACACGGAAGTCTCGAGGTCGAGAGTTCGAATCTTCGCCGGGGTGTTTATTTTTTCCCCTTGATCTCTCTTGAAGATAAAATATGATCAGTCTTGAGAGAGCAAACCGGATGTTATCCCTGCAAAATTCAAGCGTTGACTGAAGCTCTCAAGGTCATACACGCCGTATAGGTGGGGTTTCGAGTAGCGTTTGGTGTACAGAATTCTGTACATGATTGTATCCCTATTTTTCAACCTCGTAGCCCCGGAAAGTCATAAATAGACCACAGCTTTAATGGGATGCTTAAAATGAACTAAAAAACAAAAATTCTCGTCTGCGCAAAGCCCAAGCTCCTTTCCAAATGATAATAACTAGATCGTTATAGCATTAATTTGTAACTGCTCAGTACACCATCAATATTTCTGAGGCAAATTTCCAGTGTACCTTGCAATGTTTCTACCAATTAAACACATTAAAAAAAAGAAAGCAAAATGACCTTAGAATAGGAAGGGACAGTGTGTGTGGGGGGAGGGGAGGGGGGGCTCTGTACAATTTGAACGTGATAAAAAGGTGGGTCGGGATCACAAGGTTGAGATGCTGAAACTCCTGAGACATCTAAGCACTCTGTGGGCTGCCATGTAACTTGCTCACATCATTCCTGCTCAAGTAACATTTCCTCACATCACAATCACACGGTCATTTGGCCATTCTCTGTGGGGTGGAGGTGCCAACACAAACTGCACAGATTGCAAACGCTATTAAAAGTAGTACATGCATGCATGTATTTCAAGTTCAACTAATGGTGCTTATCAGTTAGGAAACAGTACATTATTATTTCAGCCCCCCCCCCCCCCCCCCCTTACATTTATAACTGTCAATTGGAGTCAGAAAAGTATCCCTTTTTGGTTCTGAGCGTTGTATAGTATACGTCCTTTTAACCTGATATAAAATCACCCTGAGCATTCTTATGCCTTGGACATCAATTTTGAAAGTGACTGCGAGTAGGAAGTCACATTTTTTTCTCTAAAAGTTACCATCCTTTCATCCTGACGTGCCTGTCATAGCCTAAAAATGCAATATGTTCATACTTCTGTATGCACCCCCAGTCCACTAAGGCCTTGCAGTCATCCATACTCACACACTTCCACTCACACTCTCTCTCTTCACCTTTTTGTACCAGGGTATCACTGCATGGATCATAGGATGCAACAGTTCCATACAAGAAAACTTACAGTATATACAGAATATCTATACCCTTGAAAAGAAGATCCAAAGCATAACAATTTATTTACTGCAATGATTTTACCGCTTTGGGAAAAAACATGATCCTGGAAGTTGAACCTGGGGATCAGACCCCATGCACTTGCTGGTAAGTTAGTACGAGCAAAATCTTGCCGATGTAGACTGCTCTTGGGATATTCAAATATATATAAAAAATAACAGCAACAGCCGAAAATGACTTCCTTAACTCTGTGCCATCACATCAAAAGAAAACAACCTTGAATATATTCTTGGTCAACAGAAATGATCATTGGTTTTAATATCAATTTCCCAGTTATACTGGTTTACAGCAAAGCACAGTTTTCAGTCATTTCTAAATATTTCAGCTTGTAAAAAATAAGAAAAGAAACGGATTCTCCACAGCATTCAAGCCGTTTTAATTGTGGTGGTAAGGTATAGACAGGTGATGCTAAATATGAATTAACATATTCCCTTAAATAAAATGTGGTACATTTGTCATGCAAAGCGTGCACTGCCGCTGCTGGCTAAAAACCAGCGTACTTGTATCATTATTTAAACAAGAAAACCAAAAGTCTGACAATTTGTTCAACAATTTACAGAACACACAATGAAAATATTCAGCTGTAAGTGTAAGTACATATACAACAACAGAAAGTCAAGCCGCTGGAAATACCTGTAACATCAAATAGAACATTTGACTTTGGTATGCATCAACTTTCCAACACCATGTACCGTATTTGGTTTTATGCCTTTGAAAGTCTAAATACTGTCCAGTCTTTCCCCCTGGAACTCTGTATCATCAAGCCAAGGAACAAGAACACTGTGGAATTTGGAACACACCATTCTTACAAAAACACACGGCTAACACAGTGAAGAGTCTACAAGTGAAACTGCTGCCATCAACAGGAAAGTCTGCTGTGCTACAAACATGGAGAGAACCAACAAACAACCAAGGAACCATCTTTTCTTTGCGTCAGGGCGTCTGTGCCAATTGACTACCACAACTCACAGAAAAGCTGGTTAGCTTCACAACATCCTCGAGCGAAAGTGAACTGGCTAGTTTCCAGAAAGTCAACAGAAAACCTACTCATTTCTTGAAGTTTAAAAATAAAGGAAGTTCACCTTTCACTTTCAAAATTCAGTCACCAAGACATATGCAGGTACCAGGACAACCATTGCCTCTGCAATTTTCCTTGATCAGTTCTTTGTCCAGACACATCATCACAATGCACACACGTCTGAAGCCCATGTTGTCAAGATCTTCCATGCTGGTCCAGAGCACACACAAAATGTTACAACACATAAATTAAAAGATCAAGAATTCTCTGAATAAGTGAATTATTTGCCATTCAATCCATATCCTTACGGCTTAGGCAGGGTGAAACTGCACTGTTTCAGCTGAATTTGTCGATGCGTCAGTCAACTTTTCTGAAACCTGCTAATTACTGCACAAACATCCCTGTGCTTGACCTTCTAAACGTGCCACTGTTCTGAGCCATGAATACCTATTACAGCTCACACTCAACAAATCAAATTAACTTGCCATTACGAATTAGGAACTGAACATAGATTGTTATACAAGTACGTTTTGGTTGAAGTCTGAGATTTCCTGTACACACTGTGACTAAAGTAGCGTTTGTTTGATCAGCCCTAAAAAAGCACACACAGTGAAATGCTGCAGGATCACAACAGCACCTTTAAACGGCTCAGTTATATGTCCCATCTGGGCTTGTGGCTATTGTCAGATCGAGATGTCACCATACCTTTCACGTCTCAATTGCTGCTCACTTTTAATGCGGTCCAGTAATGTTACCGTGACGAGTAAAAATATTCTTGCAGCATCAGCTCAGATTGTCTAACTTTATCAACAAGTTTGTGCCCGTCAAGCTGGATATCAATATCAACAGAAACTGCACTGAATGGGTCATGCTAGTTTAGCGCCGCATGTTCATATTCATATTCATGAGGTTGTAGCCGTAGTGACTTGCGTAGACGTTAGGCTGAGTTGGGTGTTGCTGCATCTGCTGCTGGAACTGCTGCGGGTGCATGTTCATGTTCATCATGCCCATCTGCACAGGCATCTGCTGGGACTGCAGCTGGGTGAGGAAGCCAGCGTTAGTCAGGTAGCCGGGGTTCATCATGGGCTGTTGCATGCGGTACCCATTGTAAATGTTCACAGCGTTCATAGGGTAGCGCTGCAAGGTGCCTGGTTGAATGGTCACGTTGGGGGTGAAGGTCATGTTGGGGTTGACGGTGACGTTGGGGGTCACGCTGGGCGACTTTCTGACCGTGTTGCTAGCCGCAGTGGACGATGGTCTCTGTCTTTGCTGGTACTTGGCCCCGCTGGAGCCCCCACAGGGCACGCCGCTCATCAACGCTGCCTGACTCATCTGCTGGTGCAGGCTGACCACAGGGGGGGTGGTCATGCTGCGCATCAGGCCTGGTGGTGGGGTCATGGTCACTGGGGGTGGGGTGGTCAGATTGGGAGGTGGAGTCATCTGGTTCTCCGGCACGATCTCCATGATGCCGTTGGTCAGCTGTTGCAGCTTGGCCAGGGAGCAGTGTGTAGGGTATCCCCCTGGCCCAGGCACTCCCACCCCCAACTGCCCCCCGGCAACAAGGACACGCGCCGAGTTCTGCTGAGGGTTGGGTGCTTGCTGCTGCTGTTGTGGTTGTTGTTGAGGAGGTTGTTGTGACTGTTGTTGTTGTTGTTGTTGTTGTTGTTGCTGTTGTTGTTGTTGTTGCTGCTGCTGTTGTTGTTGTTGCTGCTGCTGATGCTGTGCGACCTGTTGTTGCTGGGTCATCATGGAGGGACTGTAGGGGGAGTTGTGGGGGTAGCTGACACTGCTGGTATGCACAGGGGAGTAAGGGGTGCCACCCTGCATCATGCAGACCGTGTCCATAAACCTGGTCCTCATGTTGGTGTTGTAGGTCATGGCCTGCTGTGCGCAGTCCGTGTAGCCTGCAATGCACATGGCCCCCATGTCGGCAGAGGTGATGTGGGGCGGGGAGCCCAGGCCTAGCTGTTGGTCCATGTCCACATAGCTGTTGTTGGACATAGGGTTTTGTCCCATTCCTCCAATGCTGCCGCTCGCTTGCTGCTGAGAATACACACTGCCCGGACCGCTGCCAGTAGAGCTACAACTGGGATTGCGATGGGCCCGAGGGGTGGGGGCAGACACAGGGGTGGGGGGAGGGCCCTGAGACGGGGGACCCTGCTGAAGCTGGGGTGGGGTAGGCGGCTCCACGCTTCCCATGGACCTGTTGTCGCAAGGCGTCATGGGCTCTGGCGTCGTCATGTGCTGTCCCTGGGGTGTGTGCTGCTGAGGGGTGTGTCCCTGTGGCGTGTGTTGTTGAGGGGTGTGTTGCTGAGGCGTGTGTTGCTGTGGTGTGTGTTGCTGTGGTGTGTGTTGCTGTGGTGTGTGTTGCTGAGGTGTGTGCTGTTGCTGCATGGAGGATAAGGACGGGGGAGTCAAGTGCTGCTTCTCTTCAAGTTCTTCTAGATCCTTCTGCAGAACCTCGATCTGGTGGTCCATGGAGGAGGGAAGGGAGGTAGGTTCTGAGGTCACCCCACGCGACACACCTCGCATCGGGCTGGCAGTTTCCCGAGACAGTTCTACCTCAGCCAGCGAAGGCTGAGAATCCATGGTGTCATCATCTACCTCCTCTCTCTCTCGTTCCTTCTCCAGAACAGGCTCAACAGGCTCACTTTTCTCCTGCGTGGGGCTGTCGAGGGGAGAGGATGGGCTCTGGGGGGTGGCTGGCCTGGGTGCTGGAGGGGGAGTGTTCGGGGGAGGAGGATCATCATTATCAGACGAGGAGATGGAAGAGAGAGAGTTGTGGCTGTCCTCGCTGTTCAGGTTGGGAGGACTGACTGAGCGAGGCTTTGGGGATTTCTCAACTGGGCTTGACACCGCCTCCTCCTCTGGTTCTGGTGAGGAAGGGGGACTACCTGGGCTGGAGGGGGAAGAGGAATCAGTGAGGTTGGTGCCTTGCACGTGATCTGCACGCTCGGCCTGCTCCAAGTCCGCCACAATGTCTGCCAGGTTTTGAGATGCCTCCACAGTTTCAGGGTCTGGAGGCCTCACCACCTCCTCCTCGTCATCCTCCTCTTTGCTACTGTCTTCAGACTTTTTAGAGCTGTCATCATCACTGCTGGAATCGTCATCGTCATCATCACTGCTGCTACTGTCTTCACTACTGCTGTCACTGCTGTCACTGTCTTTGCTCGTTTTGGCCTCTGCCGCCTCACTGCCCTTCTTTTCCACAGAGTGGTTTTTGTTGATGTCCTCTTTGCACACTGCAGACGACTTTTCCTCACTTGGTGCTTTCTCCTCTTTGTGATCACTTCTTTTCCCCTCCTCTTCCTCCTCCTCCAGCTCCTTAGCAGAATCAGGGTCATCCTCCTTGGACGTTGTTGTGTCTTTGCCGCCCAAGAAAGGTTTCTCCTGCTCCGCCTTGCTGCTTGTCTGCCTGCTGACGTCGTCCTCATCATCCTCTTTCGAGGATGTGTGATTCGTGTCGCTGGTCCTGTTTGGGACTTTGGCGTTGCTTTTCACCGCCGTTCCATTTTCCTCTTTGCTCTTCTGATTTTCCATGTTCAGCATCTCCTTTTCCTTCTCCAACCGGGCTCGCCTTTTCCAGTGCATCTGAAACAGAAATTATATCAGCACTGTTAGATTTCTTCTCCCATGATCATGATGTATTTTTACCAGAGACTGATTATTTTGCTGCAGGCTGGTAGTCTATTTTGTCAAAAGCCTCCACAAACCACAACAATCAAAATTTTAAATACTTCTTTAAATGTAGCTGTTTTTCTCTCTCCATAACATGAGATGATTTAGCGCACATTAACCCAAAACAACGATGTGTCATTTTCTATTGCTTAAACTAAAGGTCAGGCTATGTTTCCCCTTTCAAATTCATCAAATTAATTAAAAATTTTAATAATAAATTTTCATTTGATTAATATACTTACCCAACTCACATATAGCAATTAACCCATAGTTCAGTGCTGATACCGCTGTACGCGTCCCCTTAACAACAAGGAAGACGCCTCTAAAAAAGAGTGACCGAGACCCGTAAGGGTATCCAGGCCAGCCCGTAAGGGAGGCTGCCTTCCATATGCGCGCGCATATGCCGCCATCTTGTCATTCTACACGAAGCCCAACTCACTACTTTTTTAGACCCCCATACCCCCCACAGCGGGGAGGCGGGAGGGAATAAACGATGTGAGTTGGGTAAGTATATTAATCAAATGAAAATTTATTATTAAAATTTTTAATTAAATTACATATCTTACCCAACTCACATATAGCAGATTGCTACTATAGGAGGAGGGTACTTACCAACTTAAGACCGCAGGACCTGCCCTGCAGCCACGAGAGCCGGCAAAGCCGCACTGCCATCTTGCCGCCTTGCCGCAATGTCCCTCAAATAAAAATTGATGAACACGTCCTCAGATTTCCAATAAGCCGCCGCCAGGACCTCTGATAGGCGCCCTGAGCGAAGCACGGCCACAGAAGACGCCCAAGCCCTCGCTTCGTGCGTCCTGGCTGACGTAAGAGGAAGCACCGCCCTGACCTCGCCAGACTGGCGTTGCCACCATCCATACGCTTGCTTAATGGTCAGTGAAACCCATTTAGTCAAGGTGACCTTCGAGATATCCTTCGCCCGCACAGTGTTGAGGGATATAAACAATAATCTCTGAGTTTCCGAGCGAATCGGCGAAGACCTAGACAGGTAGCTGCTTAACGCCCTGACAGGACAATTTGACAGATCGGGGTCTCCAGGAGCGAGTATATCGCTCAAGGGTGGAATACGAATGCAAGGCGAAGCCTGACCGGGCTTTTGATTTTTAGCGAGAAAATTAGACGTAAATTTCAAAGAGTAGGAGCCATCCCTCTCCAGGGAAATATCTTTAGCGAGACCAGAAAGAGCGTGCACCTCGCTACCCCTCCTAGCCGTGGCGAGCAAGACCAAAAACAAAGTTTTTCTCGTCAAATTAGGTAAACTAGCCAACCGGAGAGGCTCAAAGTCCTCCGACGCAAGGAAACGGAGAACCACAAACAGATCCCAGGCAGGGAGCTGTGATCTTGAGAGAGCCGCGTCAAGGGCAGCTCCCTTAAGCACGCTTGAAATGACACCGTCCAGAGTGATCTTGCGACCGAGCTGTCTAAGAGTGGAAGAAATCGCAGACCTTCTAACTCGCAGTGACGAAGGAGAGACCCCCCTACTAGCCAACCAAGAGAGGTGGTTGGCTACCTCCATGGACCTTGGGGAAAGATGTTGAACCTTATTCTCAGAGCACCAC
Source organism: Littorina saxatilis (assembly GCF_037325665.1). Lineage (NCBI taxonomy): Eukaryota > Metazoa > Mollusca > Gastropoda > Littorinimorpha > Littorinidae > Littorina > Littorina saxatilis. The sequence continues at coordinate 56,443,689 of NC_090246.1, read as the reverse complement.
TTGGCCCATGCAGCCCAATGAGAAGAGTACACGGAGCTAGTTGAGTCTCTGTGTGCTTTCTGTACCAGTTTCAGAGTTGTGGCCGAGGCCCCGGCACGACGCAGAGAGATTCTGACAGAATCCAGCCGTGAAGCTGCAACGCTTGTGGATTCTCGTGCGGGACCCCTGACCTGGGCTGTAACAGGTCGCCCCTTCGAACGCCTAGAGGAATGGGTGGGCGCACTGCCAGCCGCAGAAGGTCTGGATACCAGTGCTGGCTGGGCCAAAGAGGAGCCACCAGCACCAGAGCTGGTCTTTCCAGATCCACTTTTCTTAGCACCTTCCCTAGCAGGCAAAACGGAGGGAAAGCGTAAGCCTGCAGATTTGTCCAATCCAGATCCAACGCGTTCACCGCCCACGCCAGAGGGTCCGGGAACGGTGAGACGAAAAGGGGGAGCCTGGTCGAGAATCTTGTTGCAAACAGATCTATGCAAGGCTTGTCTACTTGAACCCAAAGACGGTCCAACGCCTGGTGGGAGAGGGTCCATTCTGAATGCAGAACCTTGTCCCCCCGACTGAGGGCATCCGCCAAAACATTGAGCGTGCCCTTCAGGTACTTCGCAGAGAGAAGTATGTTGTGCGAGCTGCACCAAACCAACAGACGGCAAGCGCTCTCCGACAGCTTCTGCGAGCGTGTGCCCCCCTGCCGATTTATGTAAGCGGCCACAGTCGTATTGTCCGTGTGGACTTGGACATGACTGCCCCCCAGAAGCGGCAGGAAAGCCCGTAAACCCAGAGACACAGCCTCCAGCTCCAGCACGTTTATGTGCTGAGGAGCTTGGGAGAGATCCCACAGACCGGAGGCTGTCTGATCGGCCAGATGAGCTCCCCAGCCTGTCATGGACGCATCTGTAACTAGAATGTTCTCCGGCGCCGGAGGAACGATCGGAACACCCTGAGAGACCCAGGGGAGCAGCCAAACACTTGTAGTGTTGCTGAACCAACTCCCCAGTCCTACGCGAACATTCCATCCCTGAGAGGCTTGGTCCCACTGCCTCCTCAAAGCCGCCTGAAACGGCCTCTTGTGGACCCTGCCTAGAGGCACAAGGGGAGCCATCGATTCCATCTGCCCCAGTAGGGAGGACAACTCCCGGGCCGTGGACACATTCTTTCCGTTCAACAAGCGAACCAAGTTCTGAAGCTTGTCCACCCTCTTTTGAGAGGGGCGGACTAACCACTCCACCGTATCGAAATCCATGCCCAGGTAAGTGAAGCGTTGGGATGGTTCTAACTCTGACTTCCCTAGATTGACTGTAAAGCCCAGCTGAGCCGCCAGGTCGAGGACCCTTGCAGTATGAGTTCTGCACATGTACTGATCCTGATGCAGATTCATCCAATCGTCTAAATACGCCCGTAGGCGTACCCCCTCTTGTCTGACAAGAGAGCAAAGCTGGCGAACGACCAGCGTGAAGATCCAGGGGGCCAGGGAAAGCCCGAAGGGGAGTGCCCGAAATTGAAACACTTTCTCGCCCCACAGAAAGCGCAGCCATTTCCTGTCTTGAACGTGCATGAGCACATGGAAAAATGCGTCGGTGAGATCCACCGACGTGGCCCAATCTCCCGGACGCAGAGCTTCCCTTACAGAGAGAGGAGTCTCCATGACAAATTTGACTACCCGTAGGTATTTGTTCAGGGTGGACAGGTCCAAAACAGGCCTCCATGCCCCTGAGGCTTTGGGCACCACGAACAGCCTGCCGTAAAAGCCGAGGGACTCTCGATCTCGAACTTCCTCTATCGCACCCTTCAGGAGTAGGGAAGCCACCTCCGCATGAACGGCTGACTTGGCTTCCGGGTCTACGGGGTATCTGAAAGGCGGAGGTATCCTGGACAGAGGCGCCTTCCCCTCTGCCCAGAGGAGACGGAATCCCGAACGCACTATTCCCAAAATCCACCGGCTGGACACCAGGCGTGTCCAGGCGGCCAAGGCCCTGGAGGGGCCACCCGCCGCCACCAAGGCGGGGGTTACTGGGAATAGTGGCTCGGGAGACCCTCATTGGGGGTGAGGCTTGTGCCCCGACCCCCGAGAACCCCCAAAGGAGCCTCTCTTCTGGTAAGGCGCGCCTCGCCCCCTACCCCGAAAAGAGGTGGACTGATTTTGCATCTTGCCCCCCCCAGACGAAGAAGGCTGAGCCTTATTCTGAGAGGTAGGCTTGCTCTGAACCTTTTGAAAGCCGTGGTGAGCAACCCTTGCAATAGCCAGATCCCTAGCGTCCTGGGTTTCCTTCTGCAAAGCGTCCAAAGAGGAAGCACCCAGCAGCGACCCTTCCGTAAAAGGAGATACCTTAAGTCTGTCAATGGTACCCCTGTCTCGGATCTTTGAACCCGCCAAAAAGGCAGTTCTGCGGGAATGCACAGCATGCCCGTAAAGCCTGGCTGACAAGCTCAATTGTTCCTGAGAGACCCTGGCAAGCGTCGCCAACAGAGTTGTCACATCCTCCTGGGAGGCGTCGTAACGGAACTCAAACGGGTCTAACGAAGAAGCGATAGACCTAGACAAAGAGCGTTGGAGAGAACTAGAGACGGAACCCAACTCGAGCAAAGATCTACCCGTCTCCTCCAAAGCCTGAAGAGCAGACTCCGTGTAAGGGACTACTCTATCCCTGGCATACCCGTCCTCCCGCAAAGAAAGCAGTTCCGGAGTCACCGGTAGAACTGATTTCGGCAAAGCAAAAGAGTCAAGTAGAGTGACGGGACGAACCAGCAGTTTAGAGCTCTTAGAGAGCGCAGAACAAGGAACGTGTTGCCCCGCTTTAGCCAACCAAGGGTCCACCACCTCCGGAGCCTCCCCGTGCTGTGACAACAGCGGAAAGGCATCGGACATAGCTCGACCTCTCGCAAAAATCTTCGACATCTCGACCGCCACAGAGGAGGACTCCCGGAATCGGAACGAACTTTTCGGTTCCTTAGCACTCCTGAAATCCCCTAAGGCAGAAGGAGGATGGACAAACTGAGATTTGTTCACCGCCACCTCCTCCTCGAGATATTTCGAAGCCACTCCAGCCGCCAGAGCCACCGCATCTGACAGCTGCCGTGGCAAAAAGAATCCAGCACCTTCAGCCTGAGAGGCGGCACCGTCATCCAGGTAGTCTCCGTGCCCTTCCGTGCACTCCGGAGGCTGGTCCCCGTACTGACTAACAGAGTCAAGTCCAGAACCAGCCATACTACCACCAACTTCCTGCCCCCTGGGCGGAAGCAGATGCCTTTCAACCTGACCACAGTCTACTGACGAGGCGGGAAGAATAGGAACATCTGTTCGCTTGTCAGAGCCCTTAGCACCCACTGACACCCCGACTAAGCGGTGGATATCAGCCAGTGTTTCAGAACTTTCACCTGGGATTAGACCCGAGGCTACTCCCTCAAGACAACGCTCACGTGGAGTACACATACCTTGTGAAGAAGAACGGACACCGGCCGGAGACCCCACGGGAGCCTGAGAGATCCCATCCTGAGACGCATGCACGTCCGCCCTCGTAACAGTAGCAGAGGGAGGCAAACGAACACTGGCCAGCGACGACGCACCCCCGACACCTGCCGGCAGCGCACGTAGCTCCGCCTTTGTTGACGAAACTTCAGCCGCTAAAGCCGACACCTGTGAGCTTAATGTCAAAAGCAAAGAGGCAACATCCACAGATGCGAGCCCAGAACCTACGGGCGAGACATCCCTTACAACATGCTTAACCCCGAGCACAGGCTTCTCCGCAGGTTTAGCCGACGAACCGGAAACTCCGGGCACGTCAACAACAACATCACTACATTTTTTGGATTCTGAACCAGAAAGAGACACGGGCGTATCGCCGTGCGATTTAGAACTTCTAGAACTTCTAGAACTTTTCCTAACGGGAGAGGGCGAAGCAGCTACATGTTTAGATGTTGACCTCTTCCCGTCCGCATTGTCGGCCATGATGAAAACAACTCACAAACAAATTTGGAAAAAATTTTGTAAGTCCGAAAACAAGCCAACAATGCCGCCAAAGTTCAGGTAAAAAATGGAAAGATCTCACCTCAACAGCAAATGCGAAGTCCGGAGACAAGAAGACACCAAGGGGAACACAAACCAGGTCTGGAAGACCAAGCAAGTAGGCTGAAACACAGCCGGAGCGTACCAAAAGCGTCCAGCTCCACTGATCGCTGAGAGTAGAATGACAAGATGGCGGCATATGCGCGCGCATATGGAAGGCAGCCTCCCTTACGGGCTGGCCTGGATACCCTTACGGGTCTCGGTCACTCTTTTTTAGAGGCGTCTTCCTTGTTGCTAAGGGGACGCGTACAGCGGTATCAGCACTGAACTATGGGTTAATTGCTATATGTGAGTTGGGTAAGATATGTAATTTAATCTTTCCTAGGAGCAGAGAATCAAATCTTACCTTGACAAGCTTTGGCTTTTTAGGCTTTTTGGGGCCAGGGGGTCGGCCGCGCCGCTTTGGTGGCACAGGTTCCAACTCTGTACTGCCCACCTCTGGTCCCGAGTTGGCTGCAGGATCCTTGGAAACCAGTGGCTTGCGTTTTGGCTTCCTACCAGGCCCTGGCTTCCTACCGGGTCCAGGCTTTCTACCAGGCCCTGGTTTGCGCCCTGGACCAGGTTTCCTGCCTGGCTTTAGTAACCTAAGCACCGGGTCCCCTGCTTCATCCAGGACCGGACTTGTCTTTTTGCTGGGTTTGAGATTCTGACCAGTACCTCCCACTTCATTAAATTCAGCATATGCGTTTTTCGGGGGCCTGCCCCGTCGCTTTGGAAGTCCATTGGTGGCTGGTTGTGGTGGAGACTGTTTCTTTATTTTGGGTGACAGCTTGCCGACCACCTTGGGCGATTTGTTGGTGGAGCCAGGTGGCCGACCTGGGGGCCTCCCTGGCACCTTTTTCTTTAGCTTGGTGACCTTCATGGTGGAGTCGTCTTCCAGCTTGGCCTGCTTGGCCAGCGGTGACAGGTGGAGGGGGGAGTGGAGGGGTGGGGTTTTCACAGGTGAAACCAGGGGAGGAGACCTCAGTGGTGAGTTCACTGACGGAGATGAGATGTCCACTCTTAGCGGTGTGCGTGGTGATAGGTGTGTCGGCGATCTGACCGGTGACCTGATGGGTGATCCCAAGCGGCGATCTCTATCAGGGCTGCCTGTGAAGCTGTAAGGGCTCTTCTTTTGCACTGTCATGCCTGTAGGAGAAAAGAAATGAATGCATGTATTCCAAAATTTGTCCTGCAGGAAAAACAACAACAAAGGAAGACGGCAACAACCTAGGACACAGTCTCCCAACACTATTACATTTCGAGCACTAATAGCATTCATGCTTTCTCTCTGAAAACACCCCATTAATTCTCACTTACCATGAAATACTGATTTAAATCACAGTATAATTTCACCACTCAACACAAACATTCTATGGCAATCTCCCAAATACGCCCATTTTGGTATTTGCTATCAAATCTTAAAACATTTACTCTTCTCACAGAATGTCGTCTCTCCCACGTGGTAATATCAGGAGACGGCCAATGTTATTCCTGTTGAAGACATAATTCAGGGCTTACAACTGAAGAAGCCTTACCTCTCACAGCCACACTGCTGAATTCCCCCTTGAAGCGTTTGTGCTCCAACTCAGGACTGAACCCTCCTCCACTCAGCAGTCGTTTGCGACCCCTCTGACCATTCTGAAAGAAACGATCATAACAATCAGAGGCCAAATACTCTTCCTCCACTTTCCTCACAGCTTAATGCTTAACTTTGGTTGTAATATCCGAATCACACAATATTCTCAAATTTGATCATGTTGGTTGCTGTCGTGTTTATCCTCATTTTTTTTGTTTAAAACAATATCCTTCCTTCAGGTAGTATGTCCCCCTTCTATTGCTTTTTGAAGCCCCCCGGAGGAGAGAGATCTTGTTTAATTTACGTCTTTCCTTCATCCATCCTTATTTTCTTTTTCTTTTGTTTCTCTCTTTTTTTCCCTTTCTTTTTTACTGTGGGCGGGGGGTTTCGTCTGTTTGTCCATTTCCTCTGTCAAACTGTGGTAGCTCTTGTAGTTTAATTTGATATACTGATGTATTATGTTAACAGTTCAATCCTCTCAAAAAGAATTCAAGTCTTCACATTCATTTGGAAGGTTTTAATATTCTGTTACATGCAAAGGCACCTCATTTTGAACTTTAAACATCAACTGAAGTAACAGTCTTCACATGCAAACTTAGTGTGTGAGTGAGAGTGTGTGTGTGTGTGTGTGTGTGTGTGTGTGTGTGTGTGTGTGTGTGTGTGTGTGTGTGTGTGTGTGTGTGTGTGTGTGTGTGTGTGTGTGTGTGTGTGTGTGTGTGTGTGTGTGTGTGTGCGTGTATGAGAATTACTCATAGAGAATAGCTGTATTTAACCACAAACAGACCCCTACGGTTATTGTTTATTTGTTTGTTGTTGTTGTGTTTTGATGATGCTTACACATGAATATGTGTAGACGTGTACAGTACAGAGAGGGTGTAGCTGCAGGCTCTAGGTATATAATAGGAATAATTCAAAGACAAGATGGGCCATGAATCATAAGACAAAGGCACGCTACCTAATCCTACCTGAAATAACAAAATAAAATCAAAAAACGAACATGATGCCATGCAAAAATAATGTGGTAAAGTTTTAAACAACCATTTAACACAACAGAAATCAAGGCAATGCCCATGAGCGTAAAATTAAATCCAAACAAAATTACCACAAGACCAGGAAGTTATCCATGTAACTGTATACCCAGCACAAAAAATGAAAAAAAGAGACAAAAGAAACAATGATCATGGATCGGCACAGTAGCATTTTACTCACTCATGCGCACACCAGTTCTAGCATATCCAGAAATCCATACCAGTAGCACTGAGGTCACCTACTCTGCTCTCTGTGCTCTCACAACTGATTCACCTTAACCGCTTGTTATCAATTTATGACAGGAAAGTACACCATCCATGCCAGAAGGGGTTGAAACTTTAAAGATTACAAAATGGAACTGGTCTCCCTTTGGCAAAGGGAGACTAGTTTGGAGAAAGATGAATTGCCCGATACAGAGAACTGAAAAAAGCCATTGTTCCGCTGGACCATATCTGGTGTAACATGACCTCAGAAAGAGATCATCTAGCCTGAAGGTAGCAGGGATGTCGTTAGGCGTCGGACATCGGACATAGACCGATTAAAAGGCTCAAATGTCCGATTCACTTAGCCGCATGGCGGTCAGATGTCCTATCGTTTTCAACTGAGCGCGGTCATTGTCCGATAAGAACTCCATTCCTTCGGACAGCGCGTTATTTGATAATTTTCCTTTCATGATAATAATCTTCAAAAAGTGACCAAGCGCTCTCGCGTACAGGTGCACTGAAGTGCAGATCTTGCGTTTTACGAACCGTTTGCGGTATGAGCTGTTTGTGTACATCCGTCTACAGCACTAAAGTTAGGAGAACGGGAGACAACTCCAACTGACCAAGGCTCGCGTAGGCTTTAATTTGCTTTTGGTTAGAGTTGAAGCGCACGGCACTGAATTATGCCACCGAAAAAAGCTAAAGCCTGCCAAACAAACAAAAAAGCTGAACACGTTTGGCGTTTCAACGCCATCGTGTGCTACATTAGGGCCAAGAAGAACATGGGAAAACACGGCTAGCAATAGCATAATTCCGGAAAATGACAGCGCCAATGACAGTGTCGCCGCTGAAACCTCCACAATCACGGAAAGTAAAAATTCGTGACTTGAAGATGTATGTGTCGGTACAACAGGACATTCGCACAGACGGTCTTTTAATAAGGTTAACTATTCATGGCTGACCCTGTTTAGTACTAGTTGGTTAGAATTTGACAGCAAAGAGACCATCTATATAGGTAAACTGTTTTGTCGAACATGTCAGGAAATCATGCAGTTTGTGTGCCAATCAAAGTAATTTGTTTGTTTGTTTGCTCAACGCCCAGCCGACCACGAAGGGCCATATCAGGGCGGTGCTGCTTTGACATATAACGTGCGCCACACACAAGACAGAAGTCGCAGCACAGGCTTCATGTCTCACCCAGTCACATTATTCTGACACCGGACCAACCAGTCCTAGCACTAACCCCATAATGCCAGACGCCAGGCGGAGCAGCCACTAGATTGCCAATTTTAAAGTCTTAGGTATGACCCGGCCGGGGTTCGAGCCCACGACCTCCCGATCACGGGGCGGACGCCTTACCACTAGGCCAACCGTGCCGGTGCCAATCAAAGTAAGAGTGCTGAAGTTTTTGGTTGCTTTTTAGTTTGTTTGTTTCTTTTTTGTGTGTGTCCTGTTTGAAACAAAAGTAATCAAACAATATACGCACACAATGTTGGTGCATATATTGATATGTGTGTGTGATCATAATTTTGTGTTTTGCACAAAATTATAATGTCCTATTAAAATGTCTGAAAGCAGTCAAATGTCCTATTGATGCCGAAGAGCTCAGGACATTTGTCCTATAAGTATGAATTTGTGGCAACATCCCTGAGGTAGTCATAACTTTTATCTGCAGAATGAAAGTGGAACCAGCTCTAGTGCCTTTCCTCCTTGTTTGACTTTTTGCGATGAAGAAACTGAGGTCATCTAAAGGTACCTTGCGAGGTGGGGTTGGGGTCCTGATGGGCGACTGGTATTCTTCTTCCTCTGTATCTTCATCATAGGCTTCCTCTCTCTCAGCAGTCGAGGTGCTCGCAATCAAGTCATTCATTTCGTTCAACTATAACCCAGCACCAAGCCAGGGGGAGAGAGAGAGAGAACGGGGGCAGAAAGAAACATGGTGAATACAGCCACAGAAAGTGAAAGCAAAAAAAAGAAAACTTTTAGCAGGCAATAATTAAATCATAAACAAAAGACATATATTGTGAGAGTTACTGCTTCCGTTTAACTACAGGAATTACGACAAAAAAGACAAATACTGTGCTAACTAGCTAAAATATATAAACAAATAATGAAATAAATAGGAGAGAAAGGGATATTCAAGTGAACACTGTATTATGCTTTCTAATAGATAGAAACCAGCTCAGCTGGTAATCCAAAAGCACAAAAAAACAATGTTGTACATAAGTGTGCACTGTCATTTCTGGTCTCAAAATGGGATGCTAATCTTGACCACAATAAGAGGCACAACATTTTCAAAATCATCATACTAAAATGAAATATAGAAGGCATGCAAAAATAAGGGGGATTCTACAAAATGTCAACAAAATACAATCATCAGATTTAGTTCCAGTCACAGTCATAACGTGCTGTGCTTTCAAGTGTGTGTACAACACCACTAATCAAGCATTCCAGAAATACTACACGTAAAAGTTTAAGACATTCAGGGTTGATGAGAAGTACCACTAATCTAACAGCAGCTGAAACATATAATACCCAGGATGCTTTTACAACACTTATTAAGGAAACTGTTCCCAAAATGCACACTTTTTTTCAACACAGAAAAAAAAGAGAAAAAAAAACCCCATGTCCAAACATATTTTGAGGGGGGCCAAAATTAAAGTTATCCGTAACATAGATAGCAAGAAGGGAAACATGCTGATTCATAAAGTAAAAATTGGTCTTACAAAAAGAGAGAAAAAAGAGGGAAGGGAAGAGCCAAAGAAGAGAGGCTCTTCTGTCTCATCAGCCTTCTGCCACTGCACGGACTCACCTCACTCCCAGAGAGTTCAAACTCTTCATCCAGGGAAGCTATCGTTATCACAGGTGTCCACCTTAGACATTCTGGGTCAAGGGTCAGTCGCGAGACCGATCGAGCTTTCTGTTTCTCGATGTAGTCTGAGACGATCTTCGGCCGCTGGATCATCACCAGTCTGCACACAATACATATTTCTCTCTTCAAACTTGATTTCAGGTAACCTACATACTAATAAACTGACATTGACCATGTGGGAAAATCGAAAATTTGATTAATATACTTACCCAATTCACATATAGCAATTTACTTCAGTTGAGTGCTAGAACGCTGAAACTACACTCCACCCTGGTAGGGGGGAAGTAACCCTAAAAATAGAACGGCCTTGAACAGTCACATGACCATCTCTGACCAATGGTTACCTTCTACATGCATTGCGCATGCGTACTCTCGCCGCCATGTTCTTCATTCGCTCGAAGCGCCCCTTTTATTTTTAGGGGATCTAAAGCGGGGTAGGCGGGAGGGACTTTAGTATGTGAATTGGGTAAGTATATTAATCAAATGAAAATTTATTCTTAAAATTTTCGATTAAATTACATATCTTATCCCAATTCACATGCAGCAGATTGCTAATTAAGGTGGTGGGATGCTCACCTATGAACTTGGCAACAATTGCCCTGCTGCTACCATCGCTGGTAGCGCCTTGGTACCATCCTGCCGCAGACTGGAAATGTCGCCCTGTGAGATCCATGGTTTTAGCCACTGCTCTGTGGTCTGCTGAAACCAGCTTTCTAATTGAACCGAGACCTGCCATCCCTGGGAGGAGGGGTTCCAAATCGAATTCAACGCTGCCTGAAAAGGCCTCTTGTACACTCTGCCCAAAGGGACAAGCGTGGCCATGGATTCCATTTGACCGAGCACTGAAGCCAGCGCCTTGGCCGGAGCTTGCTTCTGCGACGCTAACGATTTCACCAGATTTTGCAGTTTGTCGATCCTCCTCTGTGAGGGGCGAACTGACCAATCTACCGTATCGAACCTCATTCCCAGATACGTGAAGGTCTGGGATGGTGCGAGTTCTGACTTGGTTCGGTTTACCGAGAAACCCAACTCGTATGCTTGAGACAGAACAAGCCGAGTATGGGCGCTGCAAGCTTCTCGATCCTGATGAAGAATGAGCCAGACCTGTTTACCCCCATAAGTGTTTTGGAGTAATGCTCAGCCCCAAAAATAGTAATCCTGGCACAAAAATAGTAATCATCCAGCATTCGTCGCCAATTACAAAGCACATGACAACTGTGTCCGTGAAACGCAATCATGCACATATATCCATCATTCACAAACAAAACACATCAGTCAGTTTTTGTAGTCATCATAATTTCAAAGAAGATCACATCAAAAGCACGTGCATCACTGATTCTTTTTCTTTTGCTTGTAGTAGGCCTTTTTCAGTGTGTCAAGCGCTTCTCTACTGTACTTGCGCTTGCCGAATGAGTGAGGGCGAGACTTTCACCACTAGAATAAGGCTCTCCAGCGTCTCATCAGACAGACATGATCTCTGGTCAGTCCTGTGCTTTTTCACTCCATTTTGCCATTGAAAAAAACAATGCCAAACATGTGAGTTGATGTAAAAAATAATTTTTTTTTTTTTTTAAATTTATGAAAATCGTAGTCTTGACACGGATAGCGGAATGGCGTATTTTTTGCAGAAAATCGTAATAAATTACGCCAAAATCGTAAGGGTAAACAGGTCTGATGAGCCAATCGTCGAGGTAAGCTCTGAGTCGTACGCCTTGCTGCCTGACTAGGGCACACAGCTGGCGTACCACCATCGTGAAGATCCAAGGAGCAAGAGATAGACCGAAGGGAAGAGCCCTGAATTGGTACATTTTCTCTCCCCACCGAAATCTCAGCCATTTCCGGTCTGATGGGTGAATGAGGATGTGAAAGTATACGTCTGTCAGGTCGATCGACGTCACCCAGTCTCCTGGCCTGAGTGCGTCTCTGACTGACGCTGGTGTCTCCATTGTGAACTTGATTTGTCTCAGAAATCTGTTCAGGGCAGACAAGTCTAAAACCGGGCGCCAGCCCCCTGAAGCCTTTGGTACCACGAAAATTCTCCCATAAAAACCTGGGGAGTTGTAGTCCGTTACTTCGTCTATCGCCTCCTTCTGTATCAGAGACAAGACTTCTACTTGTATAGCTGTCTTTGCTTCCAGCTTGACGGGAAAATTGAACGACGGTGGGACTCTGGTTAAGGGAGCTTTTCCCTCCTTCCAGAGTAGCCTGAACCCCGTACGCACTATACCCACTATCCACTGACTGTTTACTTTTAGCAACCAAAGTGGGAGGGCCCTTGACAGGCCGCCTGCCACCAAAGGCGTGGTGGATGCATGGGCTAGTGGTTCGGGGACGTATCATTGGGGCTCCTTCCAGAGTAGCCTGAACCCCGAACGCACTATACCCACTATCCACTGACTGTTTACTTTTAGCAACCAAAGTGGGAGGGCCCTTGACAGGCCGCCTGCCACCAAAGGCGTGGTGGATGCATGGGCTAGTGGTTCGGGGACGTATCATTGGGGGTGTGCTTTGCGTCCAGACCCCCTTGAATTGCCGAAAGACGGCTTCTTCTTAGGGTAAGGCGCGCCTCTTCCCCGTCCTCGTGAAGAAGAGCTGGCTTGTGCTGACCTGCCCCTATTCGCCGAAGAGGCGGAAGGTTTAGGCGGTCCGTAACTCTTGCTCTGAGGCTTAGGAAAGCCGTGTTGCGCTATCTTGGCTATAGCCAAATCCCGATCGTCGCGGGTTTGCTTGTGGAGCGCGTCGAGCGACGGCTGTCCCAACAAGGCACCCTCCGTGAAAGGGGATAACTTGAGAGCCTCAAGCGTGGCTTTATCTTGGATCCTGGAACCCGAGAGAAACGCTGACCTGCGCGTGTGCACGGCATGAGCATAAAGCTGCGCAGAAAGACGCATTTGTTCGGCTGAAACTTTGGCCAAAGTAGCGAGCAGCGTCGTCACATCCTTTTCACTCGCGTCATGACGAAACTCAAACGGTTCCAAGGACGTAGTGATAGAACGGGAGAGGGACCTGAGTAGCGTTTCCTAAAGAGAAGCTAACTCTAGGTTGTATCTCCCTCTTTCCTCCAATGCTACGAGAGCCGACTCTGTATAAGGAACAGCTCTGTCTCTATTGTAGCCATCCTCCCTGAGTGTCGCTAACTCCGGTGTAACCGGAAGTGGAGCACGTGGTAGAGAAAAAGTGTCTAAGAGATTGTGTGGCTTAGCGTTCAAAAAGAACTTCCGGGCAGCAGCTTGCCCGACATAAGGGGTTGGCTGTGCGGAAGCTAGCCATGGCTGTGCTAGCTCTGGTGCCGGACTATGCGCTGATAGTAGAGGCACTGTGTCCAAAGGCACATATTCCGAGCGGGAATTCGTAGCCAGAATCTTAGACTTCTCATACGCCACTGAGGGAGATTCACGAAACTTAAAAGTTTGTTTTTCTCCCTGTGTTGCGCGAAAATCTCTGACAGCAGAAGGTGGTGGTGCAGACAGGCTTGTTGTTGCCACCACTCCTTCCTCAAAGTATCTTGAAGCTACCTGTGCTGCCAAAGCTACTGCATGGGGAAGCTTGTCTGGTAGCCGGAAATTAGAATCTTCCTCAGAAAGGGAAGCCCCGTAATCCGCTTCTCCTTCCCGCACGGAAGTGCCTGCCGGAAATTCGCCGCCATATTGACTGTCATAGTCATAGGCAGTGTCATCCGGAAGAGAGGTACTGTGAGAGACATGTCCCCAACTCGTATCCTCTCTGGAGAGAACTTCCTGCCCCCTGGGTGGAAGTGTGGAGAGCTGTGCTAGGGATGCTTTCGTTGAGCAAACCGGCACTTGCGTGTCTCCTGTTGTAAGTACAGGCCCCTGCAAGTCGTGATGCGAGCAAGTTTCCTGCCTTACAACAACTTCCTGCCCCCTAGGCGGAAGGGAAGAACGCTGTGTTAGGGATACTAAGCAAACCGGCATTCGCGTGTCTTCCGTTAACCCAATGCCCCCTGAAACGCCCGGCATGGCCCGCTGGAAGTGCCCTATGAAATCCCTGAAACGCCCGGCATGGCCCGCTAAACACTAGGTCACCTACTTTCACTTTCGCTTTGAGCCTTACCCATAAGGCCTTGCGACCGGATGTGATTAATGCACTTCCTTCCGACTGCTTCATTCTAGCGTTTGCAGAGTTTGAATCAATGCAATAGTGTGTTAGCTGTGAATTTTCAAAGTTTGAGATTTTTTTTCTGACAAAATTGCGTTGAGCGAAGGTTTGGAAGTATGGTGTTCGATCCTGGGGAACTCAGATGACGATTCTGACACGCCTTTCGAAGGTTTTCTACTTGAAGAGGTGAAAGGGGATGAGTCTTGACATCGATCTGGGTGTTGTTATTCGACAACAGGACTTTCGGGAGGATTTTTCTGGGAGTTTTCAACATATATTGGTGTAAATGAGGACTGAAGGCTGACACGTTGGACGTTTTTGAAGAACACTTGCTGGATTTTTTTTTAAAAACATTTATTACATCGGAAGTGGACAGAACATACTTGCATATGAAACTATAGTGTATTCTCGAGTTATTCTGCCATCTTCTATATAAATGTGAGTACTCTATGATTTTATATGAATTGTTTTGTTTTGTATGTATGCATGTTGTGCGGAGTAGTTTCCCTTTGCTCAGGATTTAGAAGGCAGCCTGCCATTTTTTTGTCAGGGGGCATTGGGTTAAGAGTACAGACGATTGCAAGTGATGCGAGCAAGTCCCCTGTCTCTTAACAACTTCGCGCTCCCGTGGCGGAAGTTTGGACCGCTGTACCGATGTTGCATCCGTATAGTAACCTGGTACTTGCGTGTCCTCCGATCCAAGTACAGACGCCTGCAAGTCATGCTGAGAGCAGGTCCCCTGTCTTATCACGGCTTCCTGCCCGGCGCCGGGCGGAAGTAGGGAACGCATCTCCCTGTGGGACAGTCACAGTACCTTTAGTGTAGCTGCTGAATCCGGAAGTGGAGGCATGGTGAGGGAAACTCTTTCCGTCTTCACCGGAATGTTGTTCAGCGTGAACGTCGGCCGACGTAACAGTGGCTGACGGCGCTGCCTTAACCCTCGACCGAGAGCGATCGTCCACCGTTCTTGCCTGAAGAGAGAGCAAATGTTCGCTCGCCGAGCGCAATTCTGATGAAAACATGCACCTCATTTGATCGCTAAACGCTGCAAACATTGCTGACAAATCTTCCTTCTCCGATGCTATGCTCAGACCTGGGAACCCCTGTTTTGCACTTTGAGTATTCTCAAACAAACTTGGTGTATTTTCAAAAAAATGAGCGTACTCCACACAGCGTTTGCACATCCATGATTAAAACATGCCTCATGCGCGTCCGTCACACCGTTAATTAAGTTTACCTATACATTTAAAACAAATGCTTTTTTCAATTTTTACTGACACTAACTGTACCGTATTTGACGGACTACAAGCCGCGACTTTAAAAAAAAAAAAATCGCATTGCGGCTTATAAAAAGATGCGGCAAAAACGTTACCTAAACTTGAATAGCATTCACCTAATGGAAGTCGCCGCGGATTTTCATTTCGCTCAAGTAGCGATTACCGGTACTTTATTAGCTCTCTACTCAAGACTCGGCGCTTTTCTCTTTCTTTCGCGAATCTTCGTTTGTCAACAAGTCGTCGTGACAAGCGTACAGAGAAACACTGGATGTATCAGGATCTGGCGCGCGCGAGATTTCGTTTTTTTGTGTCTCGCGATAGTTGGAGGAGCGAGAGCCGCCATGTTGTGTTTTCGTCTGCTCGAAATGTGCGCAAAAGTCGTAAATTATCCCAAAAAAGCTTATTCCGGGCGGGACTACATGTGTGAGTTGGTTACAAATTGTGTGTGTGTGATATTTTTCTTCAAACTTTTTCACTTTTCTCCTTTGTTTGACTTGTTGATTCTCGGAGCCGATTTCGCCAAATACCGTACTTTCGTTTGCCTGGTTGTTTTGATTGATTGACACGATCCGATTATATTTTTTTCGACGGCGGCTAATATAGTGACGTAATCATGTGCCATAATACTGGATCGGCTTCAGGATGGGCTTGTGAAGAAAAGTAGTCTAGGAATTTTTCTCGTCGTATTTTTTTCCCACTGACCGTACTGAGCGTATTCTCGACAATCATGCGTACAAAATACGGCGAAATCGTATGGGTTCCCAGGTCTGTATGCTAGCCTTAACCGGCCCTGTCTTGCATTCTTGCTTCAGCGCCGGCATTACCGGACTCTTAGGATTGTCAATTTCTACCGTGAAAGTATTCTGAGAAACTGGCTCGAACACCGTAACTGTAGGTTTAGAACACTCGGGCTTCTTAGCCGCTTTCTTAGACGGAGACTCTGTATTGGCTACCTGTCTAGAGCTGGGTTTCTTCTTCCCACTGTCCGCCATACTGGCGTTAGTCTTGCAGATGAAAGTAAACAAAGACTAACTCGTGGCAGACAAAAGCAAATACAACGAAAGAAATAAGAAAAATCTCACCCAATCTCAGCTAGAAAGCTAAGATACAAACGAAACCAGGGTGTAGTCTGCCAAAGAAGCAGAGGGCTAACAAAATAGCCCGAGCGTAATCCAAACACGTCCTTAGATGCTATCGCTGAAGAGTAGAATGAAGAACATGGCGGCGAGAGTACGCATGCGCAATGCATGTAGAAGGTAACCATTGGTCAGAGATGGTCATGTGACTGTTCAAGGCCATTCTATTTTTAGGCTTACTTCCCCCTACCAGGGTGGAGCGTAGTTTCAGCGTTCTAGCACTCAACTGAAGTAAATTGCTATGTGTGAATTGGGATAAGATATGTAATTTAATCATTATTTCCGAAAGGAAAATCAAAGGTACACCGAGGGACACATTGATAAAAAGAGGTGGTTGTACCTGGGAAGTGACAGAATAGCCATGAACAAAATTGTATCCAACCCCAAAACAAAGACAAACAGTGAAAGATGTAGGAAACCAAGGATAAAAGCCGGGTGATTTTTTTTTAACCTAAAAGAAATGACTTATAACTTACTTGTCGTTTTGGTACTTGATCATGCCAAGCTGATGTAACGTGTCCACCACATCCTGGGTACATATGCCCGAGTTTCTGCTGATCGCTGCACAGACAAGACATTTGCAATGCAAATAATTCCTTGGCATGACTCTAAACACTTTGCCTGGTTTGACTAAGCATTCTGACAGATTGACTCAAAGCCACTTGGTGGTATTGCAAGTGGCAGTTTACTTCTAAAAAGAGGTAGTATGTATACATACTAAACAACAGAACAGGTACAGGTAACAAAACCTTAAAAAATTCCAGGATGATTTGGGGATTTAATACTTTTAATGTATAATCAACAAAACAACACCCTCTATAAATCGCCTGATTACAATTCACATTAACTGATTAGATCAACTGTCCAAAACATTCCATAAACATTTTATCTAAATAGCTATTACAAATTCAGAGACAGATGTGTATCGCAACTGGACGCAAAACGGGTGATAGAGATGCTCATTATATTCTGAATAATGATTAGCTAATAAGCATTTGTAAGGAAAGGAATGGCAAGCAGCGATTTCAGCAAAATTCAGTGACTTCTTATACAAATACATGTACCATCAAGTGAAGTTTAGATACCTTTGATGCAAATGACAAATGAAAATGAGCTACCTTTGATACCAATGGCTTCTGACGAGTGGGCAGAAAGATACTCCAGCACAACACTTTTCCAGTAGGCCATGTAGCTGACGCGCCCTAGCTCTGACAGTGGTTTCTCTGGCGATCCAGCAACACCCTCGATGCGTGACAACAAGTAACCTGTGCAGACAAAAAACACTTTATCTCTCTCTCTTTGGAGTTGCACAACTAACTCAGCATTCCTGCTTATTTTTACTAAGTTTTCCTTCCTTCGCACAATGTCAACATCTCACCTATGCATACATGGATTCTGGGTTTCAAGCACAGAATAACAACCATACTGCAAGCATTACAAATGACGATGTGATTAATTGCATAACTGACCTGAAACTCTACATTGATTTTGTATCCAATGGTTCATTCTGGTGCTTTTGACATGATTGCCATTGATTTTGTATTCATTGGTTTATTGTTTATCCTCAGAAATGATTGGATGGAAAACAGGGAGAGAGAAAACCACGGACTTACTGAAGTCAATGAGGAGTCGACCGTATCCCTTGCGCTGATACTGAGGCATGGTCATGATGCATGAAACATTGTACTTCTGCTGACAATTTTTCTCCTGCAACAGGACAAGAGACACGTCGCATGTAAACACGGTTATCACACACAGCTTTAAAATATTCCTTTTATTACAGACCAGTCCTTACGGTTCATCCACTGCAAGTGCAAGCAACATAGTGCTCATACTTTCAAACAAGCTCTAAATTATCTTCTTTCACCAGACCCATTCATATTCTTTTTAAAGCCAGATGCACAAAAGCATGCGCTGACTACCTGTGGCAAAAATCAAGCCCAGATCAAAGAAATATGCTTTGCTATCCATTGTACTTCAAACTACAACATGAAAACACACCACAGAGCATAACTTTTTTTGGGTTGTATTTTTGATCTTCTTTCCTAAAATACTTGACTTTAAACAAAGGCTTAGGCTTATCAAACACTAAATACCAAGTTACTGAAATACAAATGACAACTCCAGCTTTTTAAATATCTAACAGAAACTTCCAATCTGGCACCTACCTTGGAGAAGTATCCAATGATGTGGCAGCCAAGGGCATCGTTGAGAGTGAGGACGTAGAAAAGGAACGGCTCCACATCATAGTAAAGCGTCTTGTGGTCCAGGAAGAGCTTTGCCAGCAGACACAGGTTCTGGCAGTACAGCTTACTGGCGTTGCCATCCACCTCAAAGACTGACAGTGACCCCTGGCGGTAGATCTCATCGGCTGGTGGGTGAAGCAGCGTGCATTTGTCCTGCAAATCAATCAATGTATTTTGTGGGTTGTCAATTTAGTCAGCGAACAGCATAAACTCTGCAGGAGGCAAATTTCATAAGCATGCCTGCTGAACTTTAACTTTGTTTATTTGTTTATTTGGTGTTTAACGTCGTTTTCAACCACGAAGGGTTATATCGCGACGGGGAAAGGGGGAAGACACTTGTCAATTGTTTCTTGTTCACAAAAGCACTAATCAAAAATTTGCTCATGGGGCTTGCAACGTAGTACAATGTATTACCTTACTGGGAGAATGCAAGTTTCCAGTACAAAGGACTTAACATTTCTTACATACTGCTTGACTAAAATCTTTACAAAAATTGACTATATTCTATACAAGAAACACTTAACAAGGGTAAAAGGTGAAACAGAATCCGTTAGTCGCCTCTTACGACATGCTGGGGAGCATCGGGTAAATTCTTCCCCCTAACCCGCGGGGGGTTGAACTTTAACTACCAGCTGACCCAAACGAAGGCCTCCTTAAGAAGGATAGGGATATATGTTCTCAAGTAAGTTAGTCTTTTCACGCCAACATCATTCATGCCTACTAGGTAGTGTGCAGCACAGTCATACAAAGGTGTCTGTATCTCTCAAGCCATTATAAGTTCATGGAAGAAATCTAAATCTAATCCTCAGATGCCAGACAGCTAACAAACTCTCAACCAGCTGCATAATTAAGTTTAAATGACTGCATCAGTAAAAAGTACTTTGATCTCCAAAGCCAATAAAGTGCAATGAGAATTACATGTTTAACATCACCCAAAACATATGTGAAGTATGATCTCAAACAGACTTACCATGTGACGCTGAAGGCCTGTTCTGCTTTTCATGTACCTTAGGCAGAACTCGCAGATGTACAGCTTGGATAACCTGGGGACAACCAAAAGACAGTAATGAATAGTACTCCTACATTAGGGCCAATGAAAGGACACACCAACAAATACATGATGACTCCGAGTATCATACTTGTACTTCCTCAATTCTTAGGTCCCAATCCCATCCTCTTTTATTTCCTTTCATACGTTATTATCCCACTGCTCGGGTATCCGAGTTGCTTCCTCCCTTGAAGAGTCTATTACATTCTTTACATTCTTAAATAATTTACACCTGTCTAGAAAGTGGCAAAAACCTGTTAAGTTCACAGAAGCAGTCTTAGATTATATAACCCCTCCCCCAATCACACGTATGAACATCAGTTGTGAATAAATTGCTTACCTGGCATATTCCTGAGGGTATGGGGATGAGTACCAAGTGGTGATCTCGTACTTGCCAAACTCAATGCACGGTGGGTTTCTACCCTGAGACTCCGCTGAAGGAAGATCGCTTCCGTCACTTCCCTGCACAACAATTTGTAAAACATCAGCATGCGTCTGAATGATTCCCAGCACTTTTGTGATAAAAAGAAAATTTCAATCTTTAACATTCACTAGTTCCTCTTCTTTTGAATTCCTGAGCCTTTTACTTTCAGATTAGCGTGTCACACCCATTCTTACCCTGCCACATGGGCAGAATGGCATAATTCGACAATAAAAACAAGTTTCTGATATCTATCAAATAAGGAATATTGTGTGAGGAAGAAAGCGAACACAAGCGTTAATGTGCTAAGAATCACAGAAAAATTACCGAAGCCACTGCCTGTTGAGCCTTTTCCCGGGCCAGCATGAACAAGTCAAAATCGTCTTCTGTCACGTTGGGCAGCAGTTTACCTCCAGGCCGCAACGGGTCATCTGAAAACATCACAACCATCTCTAATATAAGACCACAAGCAGTCAAAAAGACCTCAACATTTTTGGAGTCTACAAAGATCACATGAAAGAATATATTTGCTAAACCTCACCGGCATAACCCCTTAATTAACAGCCACATGTTTCCTGTACTAAAAATGAAGCAGCTGGATTCTAAATTTCTTTCTTCATTTGGTGTTTAACGTCATTTTCAACCGTTCAAGGTTATATCGCGACGGGGAAAGGGGGGGGGGGGGGGGGGGGGGATAGGATAGAGCCACTTGTTAATTGTTTCTTGTTCACAAAAGCACTAATAAAAAAATTGCTCCAGGAGCTTGCAACGTAGTACAATATATGACCTTACTGGGAGAATGCAAGTTTAGCTGGATTCTAAATGTATTTCTATTTACGCTCTAAGAAACTATTCAATACAAAAACGCTTTGGTCTAGAAACACTGATGGCCTTGTCTGTCTTTTATTTTCTAGATTATAACAAGAGTACAGAACTGAAAAAAGAACTCGACTAACTTACCCCGGTATCCATGTGAATATCTTACATGTTCTATGTTCAATTACAGCAAAAATAAAGACACATGCAGAAGCATTTTTCTCACCAACAAAGCAAGATTACACAAACAGTAACTGGCTTTTATGATGAACAAATTGTGACATGTTAAAACTTGAAGGACAAAAATGTCCTCTTGTGTTTCTCTTTATGTTTTTAATTTTAAAAACCATTACCAAAACGTCTAAGAATACCCAGCCAGAGAGAAACACAAATAAATGATAATGAAAATGCAAAGGAACCAACCATGACCTCAACTCGATGAAACGTGAACGAACACAGGGCCAGTATAGGATGATTACAGGTACACGAGGGCTCCACTACTTTTACAAGTTTGTAAAATCAAAGCAACATTGACTAAAAAAAAAAAGGTGCGACTGGATTTCAACTAAACAGCCATGAAGCAAAGTAAATGCAGCAAGCGGAAAAGGCATCTACAACACAATCTTAAAGTGTGTCTTTATTTCTTCAGCTCTCCCTGAAATGAGCAGGACAGTTCACGTGCAGTCTTCTCTCCAGTGAGGAGTCTTCTTCTTCTGCCTGATCCTATTCCTTCTCTTGGGGTTTCTCCATCGAGTGAATCTTCATCTCCTCTCCAGTGTCATATAGCTGTGACCCACAAGATCCTTACAAATAAAAACAGAAGGCCGCAGGAGAGGTTTGTTCTCAGTTTTATTTGACAATTCCAGACTCTCATTTGCCTTGTAACAGAGTTCTAAGCCTCAGACTTCCCACTAGTAAGCTGAAGTTGTCTCATCAATAAGGGGGAGATAGGGATAGAAAAAAAAAAGGTATTATTTTCATACATACACCAAAGTGAAGAAAGGGAAATTTTTGTGTGGAACCGGAAAGACTCGTCACACAGGTTTAGACATTCACTGATTCAGAAGAGGAGGGTATAAGACACGGTTATGGACAAAGAGGTGATAGCCATGTCAATTATAATCTCATCTTCCAACTTCTGTAACCCAAATGATCTGAGATATTCACCAACAGTTAAAGATTTTTTCTCTGGATTGAGGAAAACTGATAATGAAGGAACTGAGGCCTCAACTTACAGAGCAATATTGCTGGACAGACTTCTCGATCATATTTCTCTGAGCTAGGTTGACCAAAGATCAAGGAAGAGAAGACTGACAGAAGGATAGGGTGAATTATAAAAACTACTACAGATGCCTATTGGGAAGAAAAGTTGAGCTAGCTAACTTATTTCAGGGAGAGCCAGGTCTGACACAAGGTGACAAGAGATGATGGAGAAACTGCACAGGGACTAGCTGTCTGAAGAGAGTGGACACAGCTACAGGTGAAGTCTGATCTATTCCAGGGAGAGCCAAAGATGGTGAAAGTCCAGCAGACTGGTCCGCTGGAGTGGAGGTGTCAAAGAGTGATTGGTATGTAGCTGTGACTGGCATGCTCAACTGAAGGGGGGAGGGGGAAGGAGAGAGAGAGTGCAAGCCCACCACAAGACAGCCAAATGATGCCAAAGACACAAGAATCTTACCCTCGTCTTGTGCTGTCCCCTGGCTGCTGGCTTGGCCTGGGCCCAGTCGGCTGCCGGAAGCATTGCCTCCCTGGCTTGCACTCGTCCCCTCCTCCTCGCTGTCTGACGAGGAATTGTCCGTGCTGACCCGACCCTCAATCTCCTTCCCTGGTTTAACCTTGACCCCCGTGAACAGCCGCACTTCCTCTTCCTCCCCCTCGTCCTCACCATCCGCATCACAGTCACTGTCGTGCCCTCTGCCAGGCAGCACACTCATCACACTGCTGGTCCTGGGCTCTCTCACACCCGACAGGGAACACACACCGTTGGGAATGCTACCACTAACACCATCACTGTCGTCGTTTTGCTGCGTTCGCCTGCGCTTCAAGATCAAGGGATTGTAGATGGGGAACGTCCGTTTGCGCTCGCCTTCTGCGGCGAACAGGTGAGAAAGACCGTCAAATAGACCTTTAAGCTGACCGCTGCCAGGAGGGCCCTCACTCTTTTTACGACCACGGTGGGCGTGCATTTTGCTTCGCTTCACAAGACGGGACGCAGCTTGCTGTGATTGACTAGGACCACTGTTACTAACGCCGAGTTTGTCTGACTTAGTTGCAGCTTTGGACTGAGCACCACTCAAAGGACGTGCCTTTGAGTCGTTGCTCCTAACTGGTCTATTTAACACTTTTTGCCGGGTCATGGACTTGATTGGAGACTTTTTCTTACTTACTGGCTTGGACACGGAAGTAACTTTACTGGTAGACGAGACTGAAGAACTACACTGGCCTGCTGCGGAGCCAACCTTAGAACTAGAGTTAGCTAAGGACTTTGGCAACGATGATTTGCTCTGTGCTTGCACCATAGCATCAATGTCTGCAGAACTAAGAGAAACGCGAGATTTTCGCTTGTTGGAAGGCGTGAAGAACTGAGAAAGCCCATCTACTAAGCCCTTGGGTTTGTTCAAGTTCAAGAGAGAGTCAAAGTGGCTGGATTCCTCTTCACCCAACTCACTTGTCAGGGGTTCTTGCTCCTCTTCCCCCGTTTCGTCCAGATCCACCTCCCTCTTCTTGTGGCTGACTTTCCGGGGGCCATCCTTCCGCGCCTTGTGCTTGTTGGCTTGGTACTGCCTAGAACACCACAACACCATTCCAATCTCACACAAACATCACACAAATCATGCCAACAACAAAGCATTTCAATGTGCAGCTGTGACCCATTATGCCTATCCCATAAACAGAATTTGACCGTTTCAGAAAACTGGGGGTTAATCTGCTGCATCGATTCCATGGGACCATCATACAACACAGCGGCTTACAAGCAATTTTAACACCAACTCCTCCCTTACAAATTAACTTTTTTATTTTACTTCTGTCCTTAGACAGGGGTTTGGGTAGACTGAGGGAACAGGCTGCGCTTTAGACAACTCCAGCATCTAGCTTACGATCGCCAAAGTCTCTATAGTGTCAACACACAACCTTATAATATAACAGTAACACTCTCAACAGAAACAAATCTTGTTGAACCCAGGAAGCGTTTAACAGCTTAAAATGTTTCTGCACTGCAGTTCGATCTTCTTCAAAATGTAAGGCAACATAGCAAACAAGAAATTATTTTCATCATTTCATTTTTCTTTTTTTTCATTTTCATTACTTTATTGTCCCATCGCTGGACAATTCGGGTCGCTTCCTCCCAGTGGAAAGCTAGCAGCAACGGAGTCGCGCTACCCAGGTGTCTGCGTGTTTAGGTGTATTCAACCACCTGCACTTATGGCAGAATGACCAAGGTCTTTTACGTGCCATTGTGATGACACGGGGGTGGGACATGGCTTCCGTCTCTGGGTCTGCACATAAAGTTGACCCGTGTCCGTCCCGGCCCGAATTCGAACCTGCGACCTTCCGATCACAAGTCCAGTGCTCTACCAACTGAGCTACCGGGCCCCCAAGCTGACCAAGAACACATGGAAGGAGAGGAAAATGGAGAGGAAAATGGGGACAGAGATTTCTGACTCACTTTGCATTCTTCAACTTCTGTTTGGATGCGTTGATCTTCTGCTTCTTTAACCTCCTTGTGTAGTTTTGTGCACTTTGCAAGAAGCGCCGCCCCCTATCCCCACTGCTAGCCGGATCACAGACATTGCACGCCCAACGACCTGTACAAAACAGATCTGTATAGAGGATCAGAACACCAAGAAAAATATGAATGTGAACTGAAAACAATCAATAAATACATTTTAAAGCGGAGTGAAACATACTGGAAAATGTAAGTGAGCCAGAGCAGTCCCAGTTTATGTATGGATACCGGTATACAAACATAATGCACTCAACTAAAATGCTTTATGGCTCACTTTGCCAGGGACAAACACACAGTTCACTTATAAGTCAATGTACCAATCTTAAAATAGGAGATACAGTTGCCAGTTCAACCAGCAAAAAAAGAAGCTAAGAAAAACATGCATGCATTCTTAAACTGAAAAATCTTTAAAAAGCAAGAAATGTTAGTCTTCTTATAAGTTATAGCAAGAGTTCACACTTTGAAGTTGTGAAATATAGATCAGCTTAGCGCTAGAAGATGCTCTACAAGAAAGAAAGGTTTTATGGTTTGTTTACACACAAATGGATGCACGCTCCTACCTTTTGGAGGTCTGACAATCACTGGATCACAGCATTTGAAATGGTAGGCCCGATCACAGTCATCACAGAACAACATGTTAGACTGGAACAAAAGGAAAAGATAGAATTAGGATTCTTGTCATCAACAATTCTTTGAGCATTTCTATTAACTTAGCTCAATTCTGAAAAACACTGCATTTTTTCATGAAGGCAATACAGCTTTGTCAAACTCTGCGCAAAGGAAACCCTTGACACTTTTCATGTGGAAAATGTAGTGAAATTGACAAGCCAGTATAGCACAGTGGTGTTTGCGCTTAGCAGGAAAGCGCACTTTTCTTAATTCTTTTGTACTTTGTGAGCTTTTTTTTTTTTTATCGAATCATAACATATCTATATGTTTTTGGAATCAGGAAACAATACAGAATAAGATGAAATCATTTTTGGATCGATTACTTAAATTTTAATTAGAATTTAGCGATTTTTAATGAACTCATTATTTTATTTTTAAGCTTTGAAGTTGAAATGCAAGCCCATATTGTCCGGGCCTCGTCAGAGATGGCTTGATCAAAATGTCAATTAATTTGATCAAAAAATGAGGGTGTGACAGTGCCGCTTCAACTTTCACAAAAAGCCGGATATGACGTCGTCAAGTACATTTATCGAAAAAAAAATAAAATATCTAAGAACATCATTCTCAGGAACTCTCATGTAAAGTTTCATTAAGATCCGGCCAGTAGTTTTCTCTGAATCGCTCCACAC
Organism: Littorina saxatilis; assembly: GCF_037325665.1. NCBI lineage: Eukaryota > Metazoa > Mollusca > Gastropoda > Littorinimorpha > Littorinidae > Littorina > Littorina saxatilis. Next base: position 56,417,885 of record NC_090246.1, on the reverse strand, counting down.
ACACATACCACAACCCTCGTCTCGATTCTCCCTCTATGTCAGGGATATCGTTGGGCGTCGGACATCGGACATTTATTGATGAAAATCCCCAAATATCCGATTCACATTGCCGCATGTCGGTCAGATGTCCTATCGTTTTAGCCTGAACGTGGTCATTGTCCGATATGTACTCCATTCCTTCGGACAGCGCGATATTCGTTACTTTTCATTTCAAGATACAAATCTTCTAAAAGACCGAACGCTCTCGTGTTCAGCTGACACTGAAGTTGCCAGTGCCGCGTGCGGATCTTTTCTTTTGTCGGGAATTCCCGAACCGTTTGCGGTATTTATAACCGTCTCGGTGCAGCGCACTGATCTAAAAATAGTGGATTATTTTTAGAATAGATCAGTGCATGCTACAGGAGTACGGGAGACAACTCCAACTGACTAAATTTGTCGTCTGCTTTTGTTTTCGATACGAGACGAAGCACTTAATCAACAGCTCCAATGATGCAGTTACCTGTTCTTTTTTTCATATATTCTGTCGACTTCTAGTCACGAATATCTTCTAGTCATGAAAATGCAACCCATTATTAATGATCATTTGTTTTCATCTTCTCAGTATTTCATTAGATCAAACCGATCATTTTGTTTTTCAACTTTTATCCAAATCATGCAGTTTGTAATCAAAGTAAGAGCTCTGAAGTTGTTCATGTTTTTTTGTTTTTGTTGGTTTCTTTGAAACTAAACAAATACAACATTATACGCACACTGTGTTGATGTATTTACTATATTATGTGTGTGTTCTACAGCGCGCGCGCGCGTGGGTGTGTGCATGACTTTGGAACAATTCCATGGAATGTGTTATACTTATAAGCTGTTTGGCGCAAATTCATAATGTCCTATTAAACTTTCTGAAAGCGGTCAAATGTCCTATTGATGCTGAAGAACTCAGGACATTTGTCCTATAGGTATGAATTTGTAGCAACATCCCTGCTATGTTAAAACATTTAGTCAAAACTTGACTAAATGTAAAAAAGATATTTGGTATACTTATTGTCCTTGGGGAAATTCCTCCAGGAATTTGGGCTAGTCACCCTGGGAAAAGCGTGCATAATAACGATAACCAATCCCCCCCCCCCCCCCCCCCCCCCCTCTTTGTCTTACAACAAGAAACCATAGTAACATTTCACCAAAAACAAGAAACACGCCCAAAAATACTATTACTGAAGAAAAGAGAAAAATAGTGCCAACACTAACAGCACCACACATTAGCCTCTGTTTACCTCGGTTCCTGATTTGCCACAGTAAGCACATTTCTTGCACTCTATGCACTGCCACCGCGTGTTGCGCACCCTCTCTGTCATCTCAGGCTTGAACTTGAGACAGCTTGGGTGGCCTGTAACAATTTTTGGCCAATTTCAGATGACAAATTCAACACTGTTTCAAGAAAAAACGGAAAAAAAACCCCCAACAATGAAGAGTAACAAGCAACTCTCCAAAATCAGCCATACTTTACACTGCTTGTGCCTAAACAAATTAATCTTGTAAATATTGCCAAAGGACAACTTTTAGGAAACATCACAATGCCTCTGCCATCTCCAGAAGATGTATACTAATTACTAGAAAGTGGTGTGTATATTTACATAGATCACTTTAGCCTTATCCAAGACTTCTCCAAGATGGACAGACCATCATCCTGTTTCATTAGAATGCTACATGGTGGATCTTGAGCCAAATTATTTCAAGTTTCAACCACCTCTGTGCATCACCAGAGGTAAGTTACATTCCACAAAACGATTGGAACCATCAAGCCAATGTAATACTGATAGTGATATAGATTAGACGGCTGACTGGGCATATGACGACTCTTACTCTTAGTCTTAGTCTTACATCTGAGCAAACAAGCCATCACTTACCACTACTCCCGCAGTCTGCACAAGAAATCAACATTTCTGGTTGACCGTTGTGCACCTTCTCCTCTTCCAGGCAATAACTGCAGATGGGTATTGGAGGCTTTGTGGCCTGAAACAGAAAATGTCAACCATTGAAATTTAAGTATAATACTAGTTCCACAAAAAAAGTAAACATTTTAAAAAGTTAAAACTCCAAATAAACTTCAAGAAAACACAACTTATTTAAACTTGCACCTCATTCTTAACACAATTTAAACATAATATTATTACTTGTCTGCAGGGCAAACAGAACTGGACCAGATTAGGAGATCCATGGTTTTGTGATCCCTTACCTTTATCTGTATCTATTTAAAGATATTGTCGGAAGAGAAGCAGAAATATGGCAGAAACGCATGCCCTACTGTCATTTTTATTGTATGGCTGAAAGCTCATGCAATAACTTAAATTTAAAATTAGGGTAATGGTCACCATGTAAAGCATCATGTTGGGACTTGTGTTCACAATAAGTCATCACCATCATACATTGTTGTTACTTGTCTTTTAGTCATACAAAACAGCCACATAAAAACTACTAGGGTTAGGTTGAGATTGACATAAAACTATTTCGTTTCAAAACAAATTACAATACAAACTATGCTTGGGAAACGTGACTGGACTGCCCTCCAAAAGTTTGTACCTAATGGTTCTTTCTTTCTTTATTTATTTGGTGTTTAAACGTTGTTTTCAACCACGAAGGTTATATCGCGACGGGGAAAGGGGGAAGATGGGATAGAGCCACTTGTCAATTGTTTCTTGTTCACAAAAGCACTAATCAAAAATTTGCTCCAGGGGCTTGCAACGTAGTACAATATATTACCTTACTGGGAGAATGCAAGTTTCCAGTACAAAGGACTTAACATTTCTTACATACTGCTTGACTAAAATCTTCACAAAAATTGACTATATTCTATACAAGAAACACTTGACAAGGTGTACCTAATGGTCAGCTTAGACAGTTATATAAATACTTCATATTCAGGCAATGTTAAACCTTAAATTCGGCAATTGTAATTCTAAACTACCCACGTATAACTATAAGACTTGAACACATTCACACGTACATGCAGTACTTATCAAGAGTGGCTCCTTTATCTTTGACGAAAGGCAGTAAGGACAGAAAACAGTAACAGAACACAATCCTACCAGGGTTCGACACTAGCGGGGGCGGGGGGCGGAACGCCCCAGAGTTTTGTGTTCCGCCCCAAACATTGCCGAAGCTTGGGGCCCACTCCGCCCCAGGACAAATTTCAACAATGACAAACCGAAAATTCTAATGCCAGAGGCAATCACTAAAAATCGCCAGTCAAAGTCGTCACTGAAATTTGCGTTACGATCAATGCCGCAGTCAAGAAGAAAAAAACATTGAAATCGTCGAAGGACAATGCCGCAAGGGAAGTAACTCCCAGATTGCGCTCTTGAGCGTGAGAGATAAGTATCGCCTTCAAATGCCAAACGCAAAATGTGGCGACACATCCCTAGTGTAAAAAGACAAGGAAATGAAGATGAAGAACAGGGTGGTGAAAAACGAAAAAAGGAGACCGATGCAGCCAAAAGCGCGAAGCGCTGTCGTAATTTCAATGTCAAATGGTTGAAAGATTTTCCCTGGCTTCAGTACGACGAAGAAAAACAGACAATGCATTGCCCGCCCGTGCAGATCTTATGGCGGAGAACTACTTGGAAAAAGTGTGGATTCTGATATATATATATATATACTTAGCATGAATAAGAGTGGGCCCCAGATTTTTGTTTTCCGCCCCAGCAATTTCCATCTCTGGGGCCAGTGTGGCCCCAGGCCAAATAAGTTAGTGTCGACCCCTGCCTACTATAAGAAATGTGGAAGCTGATGTGTAGAAGCTTGTTAAGCAGCACTTCCTGCTGCCACTTGTCCCAATAGGACCGCTGCTCAGACACCATTACTGCCTTATTGATCGGAACCCTGCTATTCAGACTGAATGGTCCCCCTATGATCAATGCCAGTCTAAAGACTGCAGTCTGCCCCTGAGTAGCAAGTGTTAAACAGACACGAAGGTGAATAGATGTCAGCTGATGAACGCTTACTCTGCAGGTGTTACTCTTGAATATTTAATCACAAGCTAAATGCAGAAAAGAAATCATTGCTGCACTGCATGCCTGTGCACACAACATGAGCGTACAACTTTTTACAAGAAAGTTATGTTATGCTGCTGTTCACTCTTTGCATGGGCGAACACTTGCTTCCAATCCCACCAAGAACATGTACTGATGTAGTGAGAGCAAAATGCTCAACGGCTGAGAGTAAGACCAAGAGTCTTCAATTCACTGTGCAAACAGGGTGCTCGTGGGATGGTTTAAACAAAAATCCAATTCTCTTTATCCTGGCTCACTAACCCGCATCTTGTAGTAGACTAAGCGCCCTAAAAATTATGTCACGAAACTACAAACAAAGCTCACTCACTAGAAACCTACTACTACTAGTTATTGTACTAAGTTCTTAAGAAACCCCACAAATTAAATGTTTGCTTTTGATCACAAGCTGCCCAAAATTATGGTTTACTTTTTTTGTGTGGATTAAAAAATTTTTAATTTTTTATACACAGGCACATGTGGCCTTTTGGCCCGAACTCATGTGAGGTGTGAATTTTTTATGCTCCACTCTGTTGTTGATTTTTTGACGAGATAATCTGATACAAAGATTTGAAATTCTGTGTATAAAAAAAAAAGGAGCAGGATTTCTCACCAGAATTTAAAAATGTTAATTGTTATAAAATAAAAGTTGCTCAGCATACAGACATGAGCAAGCATTAGAATAGACACAGGACAGTCAGGGCACAGTTGCAAACTTCAGAGCATCAAAAAACCTATGAACAGAATCACACAAGGATACATGAACTGTAGTTTTACGGTCTGATTTTGTGTAGCCTAATTGTTAGTTTTTCCCCCTTGCAAATAAGGAAATTAAGTGCACATTCAGTCTAGATGTAACTGCTGCTCAGAAATTGCAATTTCAGTCACACAAACTATTTTTAATTCATCATAAACTATGGTAAAATTACCCAGAGCCTCCCATTCCAGATAAATAGCATAAACTGATCAGCAAAAAATACTTTTCCGTCTGTCTACTGACCACATACATTTATAATTTTATTCCATGAACATATCACCCCAATCTTTGCCAGATCCAAGCCAAACAAAAATTTGAGAAAACAAAAAGCAAATGGAAATAATATGAAAGTTAGATAAATAATCACCTTGTTCCTCTCGAATGGTAAGATGACTTCATTGGGTCCAATGTTGAGGTCTTTGCCAATATCTGGTACTGACACAGTCAACCTGGTTTTGCTTATGGTGCGAAGGAGGTCTGGCTTCTTTGCAGATTTTGAAGAGGCAAGCTTGAAGTTTGCACCTTCTTGTCGCAGCAAACCATTTGTGACTGCTTTCTTTGTCTGTAGCTTCAACAAGTTTGACAAATTAGCTCCTTCCTTCAGCTGTACACTGTAACTACTTTTGATATAATTTTCCAGGCTGCGCAGTGAAGTTCCTTTGGACTCTCCAAGTTCCTTGATGGACCGCAGTATGATCTTGCCAAGGTCAGTCTGCGGATGAACATCCAAGGAGCGAGTCTGAAGTTGAGAGACTGTGCTAGGGTCCCTATATGATACCAACCCCTTGTTGTGCACCTGTAGAATACTGCCATCCTTGACAGCCACGTCAAGATATTTTGAAGCATCCTCATGAGACACCTTGTGATTTGCCTGAAGGATATTGCAAATGCGTTCTTCATTGGGACGCTGCTTTTGGTATTTGATTTTGGCAATTGCTTCCAAAATCCACTTTGCATGTTTGGCACTGTCAGTCCCAGAGTCACCAGTCTCTCCTTCTTTCACCATTTTGCTTCTGTTAGTAACAAGTGTGCCACCACAAAATTACATCAAATCACAACTAAAGTACTGCTGTGATGAAACTACCAGTACCAGTTACCACTACCAGGCTCCTGCAAATCTGTCAGAAGTATCACATTATTCTCAGGTCCACATGTTGTATTCCAGCAGTGTAGCAAAGCTTCTTTAGCTATCACAAAAATATCCAAAGCACTGTTCTTCGCAGTTCACATCGGATGCATCAGGATCCTCTTCTTCCGTGCTGACTTCGCTTTTGGTCGGCATGATTCAAGCACCATGTCCCCTTTTAACCAATCCTCCAAAGTTACCTGCACAAAAATCAAATTAAATACTGTGTTTTAGAAGAAACCATCCATACATAATGGACACAAATGCATTATTTACGGTGATATTATACAACCACAATCGCGATCGTAACTCCAGCTTTTCATCCTTTACTCCTTTAGAAGCTACGATGCAACAAAGACGGAAAACAAAGGTGGCCGGGCATCGGTTTGCATTTCAAGCGAAGGTGCTCTAACACCATTCCTTTGAGAGGAAAGAACAATGCACATACTCAAATCGACATTAACAATTCATACCAACATTTACCGAATGAAATCTGTCTCATAAAATGGCGACAAGGCACACATCTTCTTTCTCGTGAGGAACGTGGTAAGCCAAACAAAATGGCGGAATCTTGTAGGTCCTTTTTTCTCAGACATTCTATTTTTTTTCTGGCATGATACAATTAATAAAATCACATCAAACAACTCATATGAATCGGATAGGTCGGAACTATCATCAAGCAAAACAAATATTTCCCATACGCATTCATACACGAATAACAGACAAAATATTCACGTATAATCTAACCTTGTTTACAATCCAGCGACAGAGGCATATTGCTTAGCAGATTGGAAAAAATAAAATGTAAAATACGGCTTACTGCCTCAAAAATATGGACAAAAAGTGATACTTACTTGATCGCATATATTTACTGAGTTAAATCCAAAAGCCTGAAGCTAACACGCATCGTTATTCATCCAAGAAATTTGACGGAACGCAGCATTTCTTGATTAGCAAAACAAGATGAATTCGTCTTTGGCAAATATGGCCGCCAACCACAACACAGACGTAGTTCCGATTGGTTGGGAGAATTTACATACGGGCACTAAACACACACTAAACGATTGCACATTTTACACTTTCCCTTGCAATCTGTCGTAACTCATGCTGCAGATTTACATGGAACACACAAGTAATTCCTTTGAAGTGAGTTTGACGTAATACCCTGATGAGAAGCACTCACATCAAAACAAAACGGATTCAGCCTTGTCCCACTTTCTCCCCACCTTTGCTCGCGATGAAACAATTTGTCCGATCCGAAAAGAGAACCGTGCTTTGATTGGCTGATGATGATAAGCGATCCGTTTTGACTGGGTGACGGCTTCGGGTGTACTTCAGAAGAAGAGAACAAGTGGCATGTTTAACTGTGTACCTGCATTTTACCTTTGAAAAGCAAAGAATACCGCAGGGAGTAGACCGCTGGAAATAGCACCAGATAGACGCAGGCTTCGGCAGGTTTTTTTCGGCACACATGGATCATCTGTCACAGCCGCCCAATACAATGTTGAAGTAACTTGATCACTGAAATAAAACATGTTATCTTGAACTTATGATGTGTACGTAGGCCTATACTGGGCTATAGTGTTCTTTTAAGGGGTCATGCCAATACGTCCCAGTACCATTGTGTCCCAGTACCATTGCGTCCCAAAAAAATGCCGTCTCATTGCGTCCCATTAAGCAATCCCATTGGGTCCCAATACCATTGGGTCCCAGTGCCATTGCGTCCCGTACCATTGCGTCCCAACAAAATTGCGTGTCGATAGGTCCCAAGAAAATTGCATCTCGATACGTCCCATAAAGGAATCCCATTACGTCCCCGTACCATTACGTCCCAACACAATTGGGCAGTGTGTGTGTGTGTGTGTGTGTGTGCGTGTGTGTGTCTGTGTGTGTGTGTGTGTGTGGCATGGATATTGTACGACAGAGTAGGTCAGCGAAAGGATGAAAATGAACAGTGGATTTTATAAGTGCGGAGTATCTTACCTTATGTTATCCGAGTAATTTCAAGCTTCAAGATTGCATACATTTACGTAGCAATAATGTTGAAGCGATTAGCCTGTATATGCACTTACTTGACACATTTATTTTTTTCTCTTTTCTATTGTGTTTTGTAAAAAAAAAAAAAAATGTTGTTGTTGTTGTTGTTGGTTGTTGTTGTTGATGTTGATGTTGATGATGATGACGACGACGAGATGATGATAATGATGATGATTGTGGAGATGATGATAATGATGATGATCGTGGAGAAGAAAAAAAGAACAGCTTGTTGAAGGCCTTTATAATGTTCCTTTTTTTTTAGGCGTGTGTTACTTACAGTACCTGTTTATGTAAAGTAACATAACAGTTTCTCGCCCAATAATATTTAATTCAAGTGTCTTCGATTTATGAATCCAAAAGGAATTTTGATCGCAGGAGGGTTGCAGAGTAATATGTTAAATGTTAAACATGTACATACGAACCAGGATTATACCAGAATATGCAGTTGTTGATTTTTAAAGATACGGTTGTGTTTGTTCAGTCATTAAACAGGAAGAAAAATGAAATGATTTGTTATTGAAACATCGTCCCATGTAGAACTAGTCTATGTCACTGATTGTGCACGTATGTATATTCTTGCGTGCGCGTGTGTGTGTGTGTTTGTGTGTGTGTGTGTGTGTGTGTGTGTGTGTGTGTGTGTTAGTGTGTGTGTGTGTGTTATGTACGTATGTATGTAGGTGTCTGTGTCTACATTTGTGCGTGTATGGGTTTCGCTATCAGTGTCTCGGCGTCTATTTGCTGAAGGTTCGATGACTGGACAGTCAGTCTAGCTTTTCTCAGAAACGGGTTTAAACATCGTCTACTCAGTAAATAAGCATACAGTCATGTCATGCTCGATTACATACAGTGGAATACAAAGCGGTGTACTGTACTGTTTCGGTTTTTATATTTAGTCAAGTTTTGACTAAATATTTTAACGTAGAGGGGGGAATCGAGACGAGGGTCGTGGTGTATGTGTGTGTGTGTGTGTGTGTGTGTGTGTGTGTGTGTGTGTGTGTGTGTGTGTCTGTCTGTCTGTGTGTGTGTGTAGAGCGATTCAGACTAAACTACTGGACCGATCTTTATGAAATTTGACATGAGAGTTCCTGGGTATGAAATCCCCGAACGTTTTTTTCATTTTTTTGATAAATGTCTTTGATGACGTCATATCCGGCTTTTCGTGAAAGTTGAGGCGGCATTGTCACGCCCTCATTTTTCAACCAAATTGGTTGAAATTTTGGTCAAGTAATCTTCGACGAAGCCCGGACTTCGGTATTGCATTTCAGCTTGGTGGCTTAAAAATTAATTAATGACTTTGGTCATTAAAAATCTGAAAATTGTAAAAAAAAATAAAAATTTATAAAACGATCCAAATTTACGTTTATCTTATTCTCCATCATTTGCTGATTCCAAAAACATATAAATATGTTATATTCGGATTAAAAACAAGCTCTAAAAATTAAATATATAAAAATTATTATCAAAATTAAATTGTCGAAATCAATTTAAAAACACTTTCATCTTATTCCTTGTCGGTTCCTGATTCCAAAAACATATAGATATGATATGTTTGGATTAAAAACACGCTCAGAAAGTTAAAACAAAGAGAGGTAGAGAAAAGCGTGCTATCCTTCTTAGCGCAACTACTACCCCGCTCTTCTTGTCAATTTCACTGCCTTTGCCATGAGCGGTGGACTGACGATGCTACGAGTATACGGTCTTGCTGAAAAATTACATTGCGTTCACTTTCATTCTGTGAGTTCCACAGCTACTTGACTAAATATTGTATTTTCGCCTTACGCGACTTGTTTTCTTTGTGTCGAGCACCGCTAAAGCATATATTAATGTTACACTTCAGTTTAGGTTAGCGTGCTTCAGTTCATTTTAAAAGAAAGAACATGGTTACCTCAGAAATCCTGGAAGGAAAGGAAGGAGCGCCTCAAAACAAACAAACTGACATTCAATATCCTTTACAGTTTCTGATTATATCGTGAAGGATTGTTTTTTCTCCCATGAACCATAGACCTATATTAGGTCCCTGCATGAACAAACATTTTTTTTTTTTTTTTTTTTTTTAATATTTTTTTCCACTTCACCTCATCTTGACTAACCCGTACACATCTTTTTATTTTATTTTTATTTGTGAAATACTGCTATGTACCGACACAATTTTTATTACAAATCGTTTTGAACGCGTTTTGTAATAACAATTGTGTAATCCGAACACGATTTGTAATACATTTATTACAAAACGCACTTTTATTACAAAACGTGTCGCTACACTGCTACAGTAACATCTCAGAAATTAAATTCACTAGTATTGGGACCTAATGGTACGGGGACGCAATGGCACGTAATTGTATTGGGACGTAATGGTACTGGGACGCAATGGTACTGGGACCCAATGGTATTGGGACGCAATGGTACTGGGACGCAATGGTACTGGGACGTAATGGTACTGGGGCGTAATGATACTGGGACGTAATGGTACTGGGACGCAATGGTATGTTCCCTCTTTTAAAGTTACTGGGACCGTCAGTGAATTCGTGTATTTGTAGGGCTTACGCTCAGGTCAACTCATTAACGGCAATCTCAGTATTATTGCAGAAGAAGAGTATTCAGTTTCTGCGGCATGAGCGGCTACGGCTGATCAAGGTCACCCAGTATAACCAAATCCTTACAGCCTTCGAATAAACCAGTGAGTCAGTGCGCCGATTTATTCAGTCGGGTGGGCCAAGCATGCCGCATGACGGCCGCCTTGTGATTACTAAGATCAAGCTCCCTGTATTGACAATCCGGAAAAAAATCACCGGATTTGTTTCGCACCCGGCATAAATGATGTAAATAGTGAGGCCGCGAATAAAAAAAATCCAACCCGTGGGGCAATTGATTAAAATAAATATACTGAGAATTACCGCACTCGTGACTGACTCGAGTCGGTTCAATTTGACTAGGCCACGGTTCATAACTTGAACTCGGAAAATCAGTAAAAAATATTTAAAAAACTGAAATTATAGAGACACTTTTCCTTGCTTTTGCGAATTTGACTCATTCGGGGGTAGGTTCCCGCGCGGCTGTTTTGACACTACCTCATGTAAATAAACTGATCAATCTGTTTGTTGCGGCATAATCCTTATGGGCCTTTCCAGTCATATAATTTAAATTATAAACCGGGTAATCAGGGCCGGACCAAGTTCGTTTGAGGGGGGGGGGGGGGGGGGGGGGTTCCAACTGAAGGCAGGGGTCCAGGGGCCGAGAAAATTTTGCATTTGTGAGGTCATTTTTTGGTCTTTCCTTGCAACTGGGAATCAAAATTACACATTTTCAACAGTAACAAAATACTTCATATATTCATTTACCATAGTGGTTCAGTGGAATAATCCCAAAGACACATATGCCTAGTAAATAAGTCTGACAGGACTCTTTACTTTGAATATTACTATGATGATGGACTTATAACGGGGAGGGCAGGCCGTTGTCGACTTGATGTTGTTCATAATTTGAAATAGTTTTAGAAGACCAAATAAACTGAGGGACTCGAGTTGGGGGAAGAGCTTAAAAAGTCCACATTATTTTTTCTCTGAGAGGTACATTGGATGGCCAGGGGGGGGGGGGGGGGTTCCGGAACCCAGGACCCCCCCCCCCCCCCCCAGATCCGCCCCTGGCCCGGTTTGACAATAAACGGCATCATCACAAAGATCTGCACTCAACGCATGTGGGAGCTAGCCATTTTTTTTGTTGTTCAATTTTTTGTGACGGGTAGTATAGTAGTTCTTCCGAGTCACATGCAGTCTCTTGTTCCATTTCTGTTTTAAAGCAATTCAACCGGATCATTGCTGAAAGGGAGGCAGTGCCGCTTTTTGTTTTGGAACCCCTCAAAATTGACGCAAAACCTTCCCATTTTTGACCGCTCACGGTGAGTGACCGTGACCAGCCGTTCCGATGCACGCCGGGTACACAAGAGTACGTAAGATAGGCAATTACTAAACTGGATTTCAAGTGTTCCTGCACTGATGTGAAAGTTGCCACATTTTGCCTATGCTGAACTGATTTTTTTTGTTTTTTTCAGTTTTAAATGGTACCGAACGTTTTTTGCCAATCCCGACACTTTTGGGGTAACTCTATAACTAAAGCGGCCAACACGCAAGTCGCCCATGTGAAAGAAATTCTCAGTCCGAAAAGTGTGCGGTGAAGTCAGTGTCTTTAACGACAGAGACTTGTGAACAAAATGAGAAGCGGGGAGCAAAAAGTGTCGCAATACCCCCTCCCCCGCCAATCATCCCCCCACCCCCCACTCCCCTAACCCCCAGACATCAGTTGAGTAATTAGTCGGCGTCTATGTATACATCGATGTAGCTGTAAAAATGCTAATAAACAATAAATCTCAACGTGCTTGAGCAGCTAATGTGGATAATCGTTTTCGATGAAACGGTAGTGGCCGCGAATCGGAACCGTTTGAAGGTTCGTGTGGAAGCAGTCTTGTACTATGTGGAGAGAAACAAGTCGCGTAAGGCGAAAATACAATATTTAGTCAAGTAGCTGTCGAACTCACAGAATGAAACTGAACGCAATGCCATTTTTCAGCAAGACCGTATACTCGTAGCATCGTCAGTCCACCGCTCATGGCAAAGGCAGTGAAATTGACAAGAAGAGCGGGGTAGTAGTTGCGCTAAGAAGGAGCGGCACGCTTTTCTGTACCTCTCTTTGTTTTAACTTTCTGAGCGTGTGTTTTTAATCCAAACATATCATATCTATATGTTTTTGGAATCAGGAACCGACAAGGAATAAGATGAAAGTGTTTTTAAATTGATTTGGACAATTTAATTTTGATAATAATTTTTATATATTTAATTTTCAGAGCTTGTTTTTAATCCGAATATAACATATTTATATGTTTTTGGAATCAGCAAATAATGGAGAATAAGATAAACGTAAATTTGGATCGTTTTATAAATTTTTATTTTTTTTACAATTTTCAGATTTTTAATGACCAAAGTCATTAATTAATTTTTAAGCCACCAAGCTGAAATGCAATACCGAAGTCCGGGCTTCGTCGAACATTACTTGACCAAAATTTCAACCAATTTGGTTGAAAAATGAGGGCGTGACAGTGCCGCCTCAACTTTCACGAAAAGCCGGATATGACGTCATCAAAGACATTTATCAAAAAAATGAAAAAAACGTTCGGGGATTTCATACCCAGGAACTCTCATGTCAAATTTCATAAAGATCGGTCCAGTAGTTTAGTCTGAATCGCTCTACACACACACACAGACAGACAGACACACGCACACACACACACGCACACACATACACACACACACACACACACACACACACACACGCACACACACATACACCACGACCCTCGTCTCGATTCCCCCCTCTACGTTAAAATATTTAGTCAAAACTTTACTAAATATAAAACAAGTCGCGTAAGGCGAAAATACAACATTTAGTCAAGTAGCTGTCGAACTCACAGAATGAAACTGAACGCAACGCAACGCAGCAAGACCGTATACTCGTAGCATCGTCACTCCACCGCCCGTGGCAAAGGCAGTGCCAGTGGAATTGACAAGAAGAGCGGGGTATTCGTTGCGCTGAGAAGGATAGCACGCTTTTCTGTACCTCTCTTCGTTTTAACTTTCTGAGCGTGTTTTTAATCCAAACATATCATATCTATATGTTTTTGGAATCAGGAACCGACAAGGAATAAGATGAAAGTGTTTTTAAATTGATTTCGAAAAAAAAATGTTGATAATAATTTTTATATATTTAATTTTCAGAGCTTGTTGTTAATCCAAATATAACATATTTATATGTTTTTGGAATCAGCAAATGATGGAGAATAAGATGAACGTAAATTTGGATCGTTTTATAAAAACATTTTTTTTTTTACAATTTTCCGATTTTTAATGACCAAAGTCATAAATTAATTTTTAAGCCACCAAGCTGAAATGCAATACCGAAGTCCGGGCTTCGTCGAAGATTACTTGACCAAAATTTCAACCAATTTGGTTGAAAAATGAGAGCGTGACAGTGCCGCCTCAACTTTCACGAAAAGCCGGATATGACGTCATCAACGGCATTTATCAAAAAAATGAAAAAAACGTTCGGGGATATCAATCCCAGGAACTCTCATGTAAAATTTCATAAAGATCGGTCCAGTAGTTTGGTCTGAATCGCTCTACACACACACACAGACAGACAGACAGACACACACACACACACACACACACACACATACACCACGACCCTCGTCTCGATTCCCCCCTCTACGTTAAAATATTTAGTCAAAACTTGACTAAATATAAACACCACACCGCGTAACGCCGAGGGGGGGGGGGGGGGGGTGGAAAGTCAAGTCATGTTAAAGACCTCGAGCTTTCTTAGGACCGGCCCCCGTTTGTAGCCAGCCGTTTATTATATATATATGTCGTGCCGAATTCACGTAATTGCCGATTCCGCGTAATGGGCAACATTTTTGCCCATTTCGCGTAATCGGCAAAACGCTGCCCAATACGTGAAATCGGCAGCGTTTTGCCGAAATCGTGTAAACGCCTCTAAAACCTGCCTATTTCGCGAATTCGGCAGCCGATTACGCGGAATGGGCAGCCGATTACGCGTAGTGGGCAAGTTGCCCATTACGCGAAATCGGCAATGGCAAGTTAAGTGTGTGTGTGTGCGTACGTACGTGCGTGTGTGTGTGTGTGTGTGTGCGTGTGTGTGTGTGTGTGTGTGTGGTCTCTCTCTCTCTCTCTCTCTCTCTCTCTCTCTCTCTCTCTCTCTCTCTCTCTCTCTCTCTTTCTCTCCCCATTGTGCGGCTGCGTGTATGTTTGACAAAGATTGTCTGCGCAAGAAAGCCGTCGTAAAACGGTTCCTGAAACGGGCTCAGAGAGCTAACAAGCAAAATTATGAGGTATGCAGGGAAGAATATGTACAGGAATGCAAAGAGTACAAGGAATTGTTGTATAGAAAGAAACTTGATTTTGATTTAGAAAGACTTGCCAAGTTGAAAAATTCCATTAAAGACCCAAAAGTGTTTTGGCAAACTATTTGGTCATTGAACACAAAGAAAGCAATCTTCCATGGCATCTCAAGTGAACAGTGGTACGAACATTTTTATGAGGTTTTTAACACCGTTGATTTTGTGTCTGGAGTTGAAAAGGATACCGATGAAGTTGAGGAGGAAGTAGTTGATGAATTATTTAGCGAAAACATTTCAAAGCAAGAAGTGATTGACAGTATCCGTAATTTAAAAGTAGGAAAGAGTGCTGGGCCAGATGTGATTGTGAGCCAAATGTTGAAGCATGCCAATGACACAGTATTGGACTTTCTTGTTGATCTAATCAACATGTTGTTTGACACGGGAACATTTCCTGAAGAGTGGTCAAGATCAAATATCATACCAATTCATAAGAATTAAGGAGACGTGAATGTACCGGATAATTACCGTGGCATAGCCTTGACCAGTGTTGTAAACAAGGTTTATACACACATTCTCAACAAGAGATTGACGAAGTGGGCTGAGAAAGAGGAAAAAATAATTGAAGAACAAGCCGGCTTCAGGTCAAGTTACAGTACTGTTGATCATATTTTTTCGTTATATGGCATTGTTCAGAAGCATTTATTAAAGAATACTAAGCTGTACATAGCTTTTGTAGATTTTAAGAAGGCATTTGACTCTGTGAACAGGAATGCATTAATGGAGGTTTTGAGGAAAAGTGGTGTAAACGGGAAATGTATAACAGCCGTTTACACATCAGTGAAAGCATGTGTGTGTGACCGATGTAATTATTCTGATTATTTTGAATGCCCTAGAGGGGTGAAACAAGGATGTTTATTGAGCCCTTTGATGTTCTCCTTCTTTATTAATGAACTGACAACAGAAGTGTCCTGTAAGGGAAGACATGGTATACATTTGATACCTGGTGCGACGGAGATATTCTTGCTACTTTTGGCTGACGATGTTGTTTTGATGTCTAATTCTGTCATAGGTTTACAAAACCAACTGAACAATTTAAAAAGAGAAGCAGATCGCCTGTGCTTATCAGTTAACTTGGATAAAACTGATGTCATGGTGTTCCGTATGGGAGGCCACCTTGCAGCTCACGAGAAATGGTCCTATGGTGGCGAGGCAGTCCGAGTAACCAACTCGTACAAACACCTCGGCATGTTGTTTACTACAAAACTGAGTGTAAATGTTGCTTTGAGTGAGATGTCCAGAAAGGGAAAGAAAGCAGTCATTGAGACACAGTCACTGCCACCCGAAAAACAGCAAATGTAAAAACAAATAAAAATTACTACCAAACTGCATGTCAGCCAAGCTATAACCTGTGTTTGTGGTACTGAAAGATGAAAATAGCAGCTTAACTTGTATTTTTGAGAAGCGTTTTTTTTTCTCACAATTATGCGTAATTCTTCATGTTCATCTATGTCACGATCGGGTGACAGAGACCAAGAAAGTGTCACTCAGTGGAGTGCCTGTTCTTGGTCGATTATGATAGAAAGCGCCTGTACGTGATATTGGGCTACAGCAGAGTTTGCTGACAGTGCTCAATGAACACGGAGGGTTTGCTGCGCACGAGTTTTACAGTGGAGGTTTCTGCTGTCATAGGGCTGACGGTTTTTCGCTGACAGCGCACACGGGATTTTCAGGGATTGAGTTTCTCGTGTCTTTTTTCTGCTTGGGGAGGCAGAATTGTGTATAGCTGGACTGGTTTTGTGACAAGGTCAGTCACGTGTTATTGGCTAGGTTGTCTGGGAGAGACACAAGGGCGGCGCACTTGACACCCAGCGGCAGAAGGGGAAGGATCTAATACACAGTTTCTAGAGTATGATGGTTTTTCACCGAATATTGTATTCGGCACTCTAGGGGAGCTTCCACCGGTTATTTCCTTCACACTGCCACGTATTTTGCTGAGGACAAGTCGTCAACTTTCCTTCGTCGGCGATGGCTTTCGCATAAGGATTCGACAAGGGGTTCTGGACGTTTTTGGTCACTGTTGACGAACAGAGGCTGTTCCAGGGAGGAAGCGGATTTTTGCTTCCATGAGAGTACAATCATAGGCTTTTGAGGTAATAAATCATTATTTAACGCTGTTGATGAGTCTGTGTTTGTGGAATGAAATACTCTCTGTTGTTCTTTCCAGGTTAGCGCATAATTTACTCTCTGTGACGCTAAAATACTAATCTGTATATGGTTTTTGCAGATAGGGAGAGAAGGACGGAAAATGACTGTTTTGTTGTTGTAAAAAGTCCGTTTTGTGCAGGCCCACGTGCTCGATGAGATATTTAAAGATGACATGTTTAAAGGTGGTGGGTGAGGGGTAGCTGACATGTTTAGTGCACCGATGCTTTCTGTTTGCAGCCTTCGTTCGTTCGTTTCTTTCGGTTTCCTGTAACCGCTGCACGGCTGCCTTTGACGGGACACTGCTAGCTGCAGACGTTGGAGCTGGGACCTGAGGAAGCTACGCTTACCGGCTAACCAGCAGACCGGCTAACCAGCAGACCGGCTAACCAGCGAACCGGCTAACCAGCAACCCGGCTAACCAGCATACCGGCTAACCAGCATACAGAAAGAAAGCTAAGTGCACCGTGTCTTACGCACCCCGTTGACCACCGTTGTCTTTTTCTTATCTGTGATTTCATTGGAGTAGTGACAACGTGGGGTGTGTGACCCCTGCATGAACTAGAGCTTTTTGAACAGAACATTCTCATTTTGACTGTATTTACACGGGTTCAGCGTGTTACTATAATTTTCTATATACTACTGGCATTTTGTCAGTGACCACGGGTTTTTTACGTGTTGAGAACGTAAAAGGAACATATTTTGAGTGAAGGCTCGAGGGAGGTGGAGAGTTTATACATAAACAGGCGTCTGAAACTTATACTTTTGTTGACTCTATTTAATTGTATGACTGCGAGAGTGGATCGTGGTGTGGTTAGTTAATTAGTAGTAATTAACCGGTTCATAATCACCTTAAGTGATATATTGAAACGTGACAATCTATTTGTTCATCTTTTCCTATTATCGTTCTCTTGTTTCGGAAATAAATGTTTGCCTCGTTTGCATCACTAGTATAGTATGTGTGTGTGTGTGTGTGTGTGTGTGTGTGTGTGTGTTTGTTTGTGTGTGTGTGTGTGTGTTTGTGAGTGTGTGTGCGTGCGTGCTAAAAAGTATATTATCACAGTCATGATCAGTATCGACGACAACACACACACACACACACACACACACACACACACACACACACACACACACACACACACACACAAACACACACACACACACACACACACACAAACAAACATACACACTAAACTCACTATTGCCGATTTCGCGTAATGGGCAACTTGCCTATTACGCGTAATCGGCTGCCGATTCCGCGTAATCGGCTGCTGAATTCGCGAAATAGGCAAGTTTTAGAGGCCTTTACGCGATTTCGGCAAAACGCTGCCGATTTCACGTATTGGGCAGCGTTTTGCCGATTACGCGAAATGGGCAAAAATGTTGCCCATTACGCGTAATCGGCAATTACGTGAATTCGGCACGACATATATATATATGTCGTGCCGAATTCACGTAATTGCCGATTCCGCGTAATGGGCAACGTTTTAGCCGATTTCGCGTAATCGGCAAAACGCTGCCCAATACGTGAAATCGGCAGCGTTTTGCCAAAAACGCGTAAAAGCTTCTAAAATTTGCCAATTTTGCAAAATCGGCAGCCACTTTTTGGTTTTAAAGTTCTCAAATGCCTGGGATATCATCACACTTAGACAACTATATACTCCGATGCATAGATATTGCAATAATCAATAAGTTATGGCAAGTTATTGCAGAAAGTGTAGTTTTCGTGCATTTCCGGAGTTATGCTCGACACAGACCAACATAGACCATAACAAGTCGCGTAAGGCGAAAATACAATATTTAGTCAAGTAGCTGTCGAACTCACAGAATGAAACTGAACGCAACGCAACGCAGCAAGACCGTATACTCGTAGCATCGTCACTCCACCGCCCGTGGCAAAGGCAGTGCCTGTGGAATTGACAAGAAGAGCGGGATATTCGTTGCGCTGAGAAGGATAGCACGCTTTTCTGTACCTCTCTTCGTTTTAACTTTCTGAGCGTGTTTTTAATCCAAACATATCATATCTATATGTTTTTGGAATCAGGAACCGACAAGGAATAAGATAAAAGTGTTTTTAAAACGAATTCGAAAAAAAAAAAATTTATAATAATTTTTATATATTTAATTTTCAGAGCTTGTTTTTAATCCGAATATAACATATTTATATGTTTTTGTAATCAGCAAATGATGGAGAATAAGATAAACGTAAATTTGGATCGTTTTATAAATTTTTATTTTTTTTTACAATTTTCAGATTTTTAATGACCAAAGTCATTAATTAATTTTTAAGCCACCAAGCTGAAATGCAATACCGAACCCCGGGCTTCGTCGAAGATTACTTGACCAAAATTTCAACCAATTTGGTTGAAAAATGAGGGCGTGACAGTGCCGCCTCAACTTTCACGAAAAGCCGGATATGACGTCATCAAAGACATTTATCAAAAAAATGAAAAAAACGTTCGGGGATTTCATACCCAGGAACTCTCATGTCAAATTTCATAAAGATCGGTCCAGTAGTTTAGTCTGAATCGCTCTACACACACACACACACACACACACGCACAGACAGACAGACAGACACACATACACCATACCCTCGTTTCGATTCCCCCTCGATGTTAAAATATTTAGTCAAAACTTGACTAAATATAAAAAACATAGTAGGGAGGTAAAGCAATGTTAATGCAATGTTCTGGTGACACAAACAGTAACAAACTGGCTGTCGCTTTTGCGAAATGGGCAAATTTTATACTGTTCAAAAAAAGAAACGCATAGCTTGTAATATTTGGTTAATTTAGTTATATGGCTACAAGGATATCCACCAAACTGCAGAAAATGTTTATCTGGTCGTCGACCTTTCGTCCATTGCCACAAGTGAGCTCTGCACGTGACGCATGCGTTATCAGTGGCTACAATGTCAAAATTGCTCATTTGGCATGACCACTCGTCATGCTTCAGTGTAATCTCGTGAAACTCGGGGAATATTGAGCTCTCACCATGTCTTCCAAAACCCATAAAAGCGGATTGTTCGCCACAAAGAAATCAGACGACAATTCAGCGACGAAAGATGGCCCGATTGAGCAGAGAAGACCGCCAAATTGCATTGGGTCGTTTACAAGCAGGCCAAAGTGAAAGTGCAATCGCCAGGCACTTCCACGTGTCCCAGAGCACCATCAGTAGACTGTGGGTCAGGTTTCAAGCCACTGGCTCCGTTGCTGACTTGCCACGAGCGGGAAGACCAAGGGCGACAACTGCTGCTCACGACCGCTTCATACGACTCCGCCACCTCCGGAATCGTTTCCTGTCGGCCTTATCTTCTGTCCAGGCTCTCCCCGGGCCACACCGATTATCGGACCAGACCGTGCGGAACCGCCTGCATGAAGCTGGTTTGAGAGCTCGCAGACCTCACAGAGGAGCTGTCCTCACCCGCCACCATCGCCAGAACCGAGTGCAGTGGGGCAACCAGCACCTTCGCTGGACCGTCCGGAATCACTGGAGACACGTGTGGTTCAGCGACGAGTCCTACTTCCTGCTCCAGCGACATGATGGTCGGAGGAGAGTCTACCGGAGAGTAAACGAACGTTACGCGCCCAACTGTGTGGATGAGGCACCCGTTCATGGTGGTGGAGGCGTCATGGTGTGGGGGGCGATCAATACCGCTGGAAGGAGCACCCTGGTGCACGTCCAAGGGCGCATAACTGCCCAGCGATACGTGGAGGAAATTCTGCGCCCACACGCCCTTCCTCTTCTGGCTGACCAGGATGCCATATTCCAGCAGGACAACGCTCGCCCGCACACAGCACGACTCACCACCCAGTTCCTCACCGACCACCATGTCCAGGTGCTTCCCTGGCCATCCATGTCGCCAGACATGAACACGATAGAACACCTCTGGGATGAATTGGACAGACGTGTGCGCAGGCGAGAAGAAGCGCCGGCAAATCACCGCGATCTATTGCAGGCATTTCAGGAGGAGTGGGACACCATCCCACAGCAAGATATCCGGCATCTGATCCAGTCCATGCCCAGAAGGTGCCGGGCAGTTGTTGCTGCTCAAGGCAGTCACACCCCCTATTGACTTGACAGCCTCGGCACCCAATCGTATTGATTGACTGATTGATTTGAAGATGCAAATGAACTGTGTGTGCATTCAACTGTGTCCATACCAAATTTCAAACAAATAATCTAAATATTGGATTTTCTGTTAATTTTTTCGAAAAATAAAACAAATTTGGCAAGTAGCAACTATGCGTTTCTTTTTTTGAACAGTATAGAAGCCTTTCCGCATTTTCGGCAAAACGCTGCCCATTTCACGTAATGGGCAGCGTTTTGCCGATTACGCGAAATGGGCAAACATGTTGCCCATTACGCGGAATCGGCAATTACGTGAATTCGGCACGACATATATATATATATATATATAAAACATCAGAAATTGTGAAAGAAACAATTGAAAGTCAGCAGAGACTTTCTTCCGAGATTTGTTAAAATCTCTTAGCAGAGATAGAGAGAGAAGTAAGTATCCCTTCACAGACAGCCTATTGGGAGCATCAGACCCTCCTCAAGGGGGACCGAGATTTACAGAGCAAAGAGCAATTCAAAAGTGTGTGTAGAGCAATTCAGACTAAACTACTGGGCCGATCTTTATGAAATTTGACATGAGAGTTCCTGGGTATGATATCCCCGGACTTTTTTTTCATTTTTTGCATAAATACCTTTGATGACGTCATATCCGGCTTTTTGTAAAAGTTGAGGCGGCACTGTCACACCCTCATTTTTCAATCAAATTGATTGAAATTTTGGCAAAGCAATCTTCGACGAAGCCCGGGGTTTGGTATTGCATTTCAGCTTGGTGGCTTAAAAACTAATGAGTGAGTTTGGTCATTAAAAATCGGAAACTTGTAATTAAAATTATTTTTTTATTAAACGATCCAAAAATAATGTCATCTTATTCTTCGTCATTTTCTGATTCCAAAAACATATACATATGTTATATGTGGATTAAAAACAAGCTCTGAAAATTAAAAATATAAAAATTATGATCAAAATTAAATTTCTGAAATCGTTTTAAAAACTATTTCATCTTATTCCTTGTCGGTTCCTGATTCCAAAAACATATAGATATGATATGTTTGGATTAAAAACACGCTCAGAAAGTTAAAACGAAGAGAGGTACAGTAAAGCGTGCTATGAAGCACAGCGCAATCGCTACCGCGCCAAACAGGCTCGTCACTTTCACTGCCTTTTGCACTAGCGGCGGACTACGTTCAGTTTCATTCTGTGAGTTCCACAGCTTGACTAAATGTAATTTCGCCTTACGCGACTTGTTTAAATATTGAACTGCGAGCGAAAGCGAGCTGTTCACTATTTGAAAAAGCAACGAGTGTAAATCTGGTACGACACAGCAAGCCATGTTGTATTCTGTTTATCCTACATACTGTACTTACGTGTATTTTACTGAAAATGTCTTGCAAACGAGGCAGCTAAATTGAAGACGCTTGTTTTGGAACCTCGATCTCTTCTAAAAGCCTCGCGCAATCTATTACGTCAAAGCAAAGAAACGTCACTCTGAAAGTGTGGCGTGACGTGTTAGTTCTAAAGATTCATCGAGGGTAATTAGCGAGCCCAATTTTTGTTTCTATAATGACGTTTGTCTCGGTGACTTTGGCATCATAAGCAGTGGAAAAACAGGTCCCTGCCAGACTTGCTTGACATGACCTCATTTACATGATATACACACGTGTGATTTGAACGATTATTATCTCACGGGTGTCTCTCTCACGTATGTAGGATAAATATATGTATCATGCAATGCCGGCTACAACTGACCTTGGGCACGGCGGCAGGGGAATCTTCAATGATGATCCGTAAAAAGTGTCATCTTTTCACAACGTACATGTATGTAAAGAGAAAACAAATCAGTTGATACTGAGACGGCGGTGACAAGACGAGAAGAGTTTTGTTCTTGTTTTAAGTAATACTAAGCAAACAGCTTAAATCATTACGCCACATGCAGTGCTGGAATTAAATGTTGATCCTTCAAAACGGATTTAAGTCAAGCCAGGCTGATAATTTCAAATGATCGCCGAAGACTTTATCCGTCACTTCGACAGAGCCTGAGAGCTGTCGAGTTCCGTTTCTTTTTATCGGTAGGAATTTGTAGAAAAAAAAGATAAATCATGGGTCTTCAGGCATTTTTCCTGACGTTGCCGGAATGAATGTTGTTAACCCGTGAATTGTAAAAATGTAAAACATTCAATGTTTTACAAATCACGTAAATGCGCCAGATATTTTCTTGTCATCTCCAAAGTCAAGACATTTAAAAAAAAAAAAATTCATTACTTTATTGTCCCATCGCTGGGAAATTCGGGTCGCTTCCTCCCCATATGCAGTGGAAAGCTAGCAGCAACAGAGTCGCGCTACCCCAAAGTCAAGGGATCTATTAGATTTGTTTTTCTCCATTATTTTATTGTCTCATCGCTGGGAAATTCGGGTCGCTTCCTCCCAGTGGAAAGCTAGCAGCAACAGAGTCGCGCTACCCCAAAGTCAAGGGATCTATTAGATTTGTTTTTCTCCATTATGTTATAGTCTCATCGCTGGGAAATTCGGGTCGCTTCCTCCCAGTGGAAAGCTAGCAGCAACAGAGTCGCGCTACCCCAAAGTCAAGGGATCTATTAGATTTTTTTTCTCATTACTTTATTGTTCCATCGCTGGGCGGGTCGCTTCCTCCCAGTGGAAAGCTAGCAGCAACA
The DNA here is from genome assembly GCF_037325665.1 of Littorina saxatilis. Taxonomy (NCBI): domain Eukaryota; kingdom Metazoa; phylum Mollusca; class Gastropoda; order Littorinimorpha; family Littorinidae; genus Littorina; species Littorina saxatilis. The sequence goes on along the minus strand of NC_090246.1, from coordinate 56,394,067 downwards.
GAGTCGCGCTACCCCAAAGTTAAGGGATCTATTAGAATTTTGTTTCTTTGTTATGCTAAAAATCGTAATATTTTACCTATCCGGCCCAAACCACCCCCCCCACCACCCAGCATAGAGGCTCTAAACAACAAATATTAATAATAATAAAAGGCATGTATTACTTTGTGACCGGCACGGTGGCCTAGTGGTAAGGCGTCCGCCCCGTGATCGGGAGGTCGTGGGTTCGAACCCCGGCCGGGTCATACCTAAGACTTTAAAATTGGCAATCTAGTGGCTGCTCCGCCGGGCGTCTGGCATTATGGGGTTAATAATAATAATAATAATAATAATAATAACGATTACTTATATAGCGCGTAAACCTCGTGGTGACGAGCCCAGAGCGCTTTACACTTACATAATCATAATACAAACAAGGAAAGAGAACTAAATC